>NC_056737.1:480032995-480053039 GCF_019279795.1 Protopterus annectens | reverse complement strand
AGAAAGTAGTTACAGCTATCACTTCACATCAGTGGTATGTAGTTACAACTATAGCTTCATGTACAACATCAGTATATGTAGTTACAGATATAGCTTTCTCATGTACCACACCAATAGTATGTAGTTACAACTATAGCTTCGTCATGTACCAGTTCAGTAGTTTGTAGTTGCAGCTAAAGGTTTTTCATGTACTGCATCAGTAGAATAAAGTTACAACTATAGCTTCTTTATGTACCATATCAGTAGCATTCAATTACAACTATAGCTGCTTTGTGTGCTGCATTAGTAGTATGTAGTTACAACAATGGTTACTTCATGTACTGCATCAGTAGTATGTAGTTACAACTATAGCTTCTTCATACATCACATCAATAATATGTAGTTATAACTATACCTTCTTCATGCACAGCATCAGTAGTATGTAGTTACAAATATAGCTTCTTCATGTATTGCATCAGAAGTATGTAATTACAGCTACAGCTTCTTCATGTACTGCATCAGTAGTAAGAAGTTACAAATACAGCCTCTTCATGTACCACATCAGTACTATATATTTTAAACTATAACTTCTTCATGTACCACATCAGTAGTATGTAGTTACAGCTACAACTTCATCTACTATATTCATGTATGTTGAATGTTTTTTATTGCACTATTTCTGCAATCTACTAAATATATTTTAATAACTGTTAATTAGGCATCTCTGTGTGCTTATGCGAAGTTTATAGTGTATCGCATGTGGTTCTATTTCTGTCCTGTTTCTGAAAGAAACGTATTTTTTTCTTTTTTTTCAAATACGCAAGTAGTTGATGTATCCTGCCTTCTAGCCTCCAGTTTTAATTTCCTGCAACCTACTGAATACTCTGAAAGAAGTCCTAAGTATGTTTCTGAAAGGAACGTATTTTTTTTCTTTTTTTTCAAATACACAATAGTTTGTGAGTATTACTGACTGGTAGCTGCATGTTTTATCTGTGTCGCTACATCTAATGCTCCAACTGTAGAGCAATAATTGTACTATGTGTAAATTTCCTTTACTGTTTTAGCCTCACTTCTAGTCTCTCTCTACAAACTAGTATTTTTGTCTGTTAAGCCATTATCTGTACGTTTCTTTTTTTTTTTTTTTCAAGTCTGCTGCTAGCTGAAATCAGCTGTAACACTGTAGCGTTTTTTTTTTTAAATTAGCTGTTACCCGCACTTTATGGCCTAGTATTTAGATAGATCTGTTAGTCACTCTGATTACTTTATGATTTATAAATGCATTGTTCTGTTTATATTTGACTTACTTCTCAGTGGTGATAGTCGATTCAACTCAGTCAACGTTTTTCAATATAATTAGTTCAGTACATAGTGGACTCATATATAGTGGTGTTAGTACTTAATTTTGTTTTAAAACTATTGTACAATCAACCAAACATCATTTCTACGGAGTGCTTTTTTTTCCTTGTTCTTTTTATTTTTAAGCTTAGTTGATGTATTGTAAGGACTACTGTTGGTACTGTCTACATTTGTTATAGAAGTCTCCTTTTTTGCTTGGAAATGGTCTCTGATCTAACTTCCCCTCCTCTTGCCTTATAGCATATAGTGGATGCCCCCAGAAGCTTCTCCAGGCCACTGTATAACCTACCTTCAAAGTAACCTGAAACTGATATCCTGCCTTCTAGCCTCCAGTTTTAATTTCCTGCAACCTACTGAATACTCTCAAAGAAGTCCTAAGTATGTGTCCGTAGAGACTAAGTTAAGCGCCAACCATTGCATCAAGACTGCATTTATATGCTTATAGTTGTAGAACTATTCCTTAGCATATTAGTGTAAGTATAACCTGATTTTTTGAATGTGCTTGTTCGCTATGTGGAAACTAGCACAGGAGTAGAGATGCCAGCAGCCCTAGCCTATTTCATTATATCCTCGCTTTCTCCTTACTCCACTGCCCATCTTGTGTCACTCTTTTTAACCTTTTCTTTGGCCCTGCTCCCTATCACTGGTCTGTCATGTATCTGGCTTCTGTTTTTGTGACTTTTTAACTAGTTCTTCTCACTGCCTAATGCTGTCCCTCTGCTAAAGTCACACGGCTAATTTTTTTCTGCTTTTGTCTCTCCCGTTTCGTCTGCCCTAATGTTACTTCAGTAGATTCCTGTGTCCTTAGCTATTACCAACTTGGACTAATATTTTCCCCTACTGCTTTTTTTGTCTCCTAAGACTGATTTCTCACTACATACACTTATCTGGCTTTTTTTTTTTTATATCAACCACCTTTTTTCTATTTCTCTCTCCCTAGCCTGTCATACTATTTTTTTACTGATTTTCACTGACTGTTTCTTGTATGCGCTACTGTGACCTGGGTGTTAGCCCTGCTTCATTCACCCTTGCTACGCTCGGGCTCTCTTCGCTCCCCTACCTTACCCCCATTCCCACCCACCCCATTACAATTTTGTTTATACCATCCAGTCCCACCCCTTCCTTTCCCAAACATCCAATAACAATCAACTTCTTACTAACCCTTTATACTTCATCACTTCCTTTAGTTTAACCTTTTCCACAGTGACTCCTCCTCTCCCCTCCCATTCATTAACAATGAAACACTTTATAATTTTGACTTCTCTTCTCCTCCTACTCTCAACTCTAACAGCTTATCATAACTACCTTTCTAGCCCAGTATCTATCTCTCTTACCTGTACTACCAGCAACAACCACAACTCAACCTCCATCTTTTATATCTCCCCCACCCTTTTCAACCTCCCCACATCATACCATCACAAGCTATACAGAGTGCAAGCATTCCCTCCTACTTATAAACCTAAACGTAAGTTGCATAAACTACATCTTGCCATTACTGCAAAGCTTTATCTATTAAATAGCTTACTTGCATCTGGTGATATCTACCCCAACCCTGGCCCCTCAACCTCTCCCTTCAACCACCCACCTCCCTTAGCCACTACCTCCCCTACTCCCTCTAACATTTTTCCCTCCTGCCAGCCTACTCTACCAGACTCTCCACCTACTAATCACTTATTCATACATGCCCTCAACATTCAGAGCCTAACCAACAAAATCACTGAATTCCAGGCATGGGTAGCCCATACTACCCCACATATTATTTGTTTATTTGAAACATGGCTCAAGCCACATATCTCAAGTAAGGAAATACTCCCATCAGGCTATAACATCTACCGCTCAGACAGAACACCTAAAAAAGGAGATGGTGTAGCCATCTTATACTCAAGTTTACTCATCCTCTCTCCATTTCCCTCACCTCTCCCTGATTTCCATCCAGCAGAACTCCTAGTTCTAAATTACCACTTCAACACCCATAAAAACTAGTTATTGCCTCCATCTATATCCCTCTAGGAAACACCTTAACAGTCCTGGAGAAACTTTTATCCTGGTTCTCCCAAAACATACCACATGAAACCCTCATCTTGGGTAATGTCAATATAGACTGGTCCAAACTGAAAATTGACTCTCCCCAACTTAGTATAAATCTACATGGTTTTCATCAGCTTATATCATCTCCAACACATCTACATAAACATAGAAACTCTGGCTCGATAATCGACTGGATACTAACCAACTCCCCTTCACTATACCATACCCCCACAACTCACCCAGACCAACTTAGTGACCACTTACATATCTCTGTTCTTCGACACCCTCTTCAACTACCCAAATCTCACCTCTACAGAGACTGTAGCAAACTCTCTAACTTCAATCTAGCCCAATTTAATTCTATCTTATCATCCATAGACTGATCCATCCTCAAGCAAATCCCTCTCAATGATGCCACAAATAGATTTAATAGTATTTTCCTTGACACCCTGAACTCACTTGCTGCTTCCAGTAAAATCAAACTAAAATCTATCCATGCCCCCTGGCTTTCAAAAAAACAAAATCTTTTATGCTTGAAAGGGACAAAGCATGGAAAGCTTGGATAAAAACTAAAGAATTACCCCTATTTCACAACTACAAATGTCTGAGAAATCTCATTAAAAAGCATACCAATAATGACAAAAAGTCCTTCTATAACACTGCCCAACTAAATAACAAATCCAACGCTAAGAAAATTCTGGACATCCATTAATAAAATCCTTTCTCCTGGCTCCCTCAGAAACCCCTTCCCTTACCCTAAGTTACCTCCTCTTGAAACAGCTACTCTGCTCAATAAACATTTCATTGAAACTATTCAAACACTCATGCCTCCCAGCTGTAATACTACTCCTCCAACCCATCCAACAAAACCCCCTTTTCCTTACACCGAGTTTCAACTTCCTACATCCGATCACTTCTCCAAAAACTCAAACCTTGCTCTCCCTCTACAGATAACCTACCTCCCTCCTTCCTTAAACTTGCTGCAGACTCCATTGCCTACCCAGTATCCATACTTATCAACAGATCTATGCAAGAGTCTACTGTCCCTCTATTATGGAAATCCTTTTACACTATCCCTTTGCATAAAGGTGGTAACTCAACTGACCCATCTAACTATAGACCTATAGCCATTCTATCCCCCCTCTTTAAGACAATTAAAAAATGTATTCATTCACAACTACTCAAACACCTCCTTGATCACAACCTACTCACTCCCACCCAGCATGGTTTTCGTTCCAACCACAGCACAACTACAGCCCTATTATACTTTACTCATACCATTGCTGAGGTCCTAGATAATAACAAATTGATATCTTGTCTCTTCCTTGATTTATCTAAAACTTTCAATACAGTCTCTCATACTTTCCTACTATCCAAACTTGCTAATCTCAATATGAGTTCCAACTCTCTTGCCTGGTTCTCCAGTTACTTATATTGCAGACAACAATCAGTAAAATGACTCACCTCTTCCTCTCCTTTCTTACCTGTCCCAATAGGGGTCCCACAAAGCTCCATCCTAGAGCCCCTTCTATTTAACATTTTTACCAATGATCTTCATACAGCTTGCAATACATCTTCCCTCATACAATATGCCAATGATTCTAGTCTGATCTCTACCTCAAATAACATCTGTGAACTCCAAGACCTCACTCAACAGGTCTTCCTAGCCACAGAAAGCTGGTTATCTACTAATCTACTCATCCTAAACCCTAAAAAGACCAAACTATTACTATTTCTCCCTCAATCTCTAGCTCACCACCAATCCTCCTTTGCCGTCACTTCCTCAAATCACACTACTATCAAACCCGAATCCCACACCAAACTCCTAGGCATTATTATCGCCACAAAAGATTCTTAACTACTAACTCCAAACTCTCCCTGGCTCAAGCTCTGCTTCTCCTATCACTTTTCTATGCTGCCCCTGTGCTCACACATATACAAACTACTACCCTAAAAACACTCCAGCAAACCTATCATAAGATAGCTCGATTCATCACTGGTTTTCCCTACAATACACACCACTGCCTTCCTCTTAACTCTCTCAATTGGCTAGAACTTCCACATCTATGGTTATTAGCCCAACTTCAAATGAGACACACTATTCTTTATAAACCTGCTGCTTGTCCTGCTCTCTCTTCCTTCATCACCATCTACTCTCTACCTCATACCCTCCGGACATCTAACCAGCATCTACTACAAATATACCATCCCAAAAAATCAGTGGGCAAACTCCTGTATAAGTACTCTATGGCCCAAGTGTGGAATAAGCTTCCTAGAGAAAAATGCAATATAGTACACCCTTCTCATTTCAAAGAGAAACCTAAACTAAATCTACTTAACTCCAAAACCTGCCTCTGTCAAGCCCCAACTTAACTCCCCCTGTCTACTTCTGTTTTCTCCCCTTCTCTTTATACATAGGCATATCTTCCACCTCAAAAAAATTCATTCTACTAATATGCAATTTTAACCACCACTGTTGAAGCTCTTGAATGATATTTAACCACCACTGTTGAAGTTCTTGAAGTTTGTTTATTGAATTAATGTAAATAATGTATATACTTAGTTATCATGCTCAACTATTAATATCTTTCTTCCTTGACTTTAATGAATTTTTATCTATGTATAATCTACATATGTTGAATGCACAAGTAGAAAGTTGTATATATAACTACTTCTGGCATTTTATATTGTAAACAGTATTATTTTATTTATTTATTTATTTTCTGTTGTATTGGAGCTTTTCTCCTCGGGTCTCCACCGAAAATGGGCCACAAGCCCAGTTGGACTAACCCGGTTAACAAATGTCAATAAATAAATAAAAATATATAAAATACTGTATCAGTAGTATATATTTACAACTAGAGCTTTTTCAAGTACCACATTGGTAGTATGCAGTTACTATAGCTTCTTCATGTACCACATCAGTAGTATGTAGTTGCAACTAGAGCTTACTCATGTACTGCATCAGTAGCATGTAGTTACATCTATAGTTTCTTCATGTACTGCATCGGTAGTATCTAGTTACAAATAAAGCTTCTTCATGTACCACATAAGTAATATGTAGTTACAGCTACAGTTTCTTCATGTCCTGCATCAGTAGTACATAGGTACAGCTATAACTTCTTCATGTACCACATCAGTAGTATATAGTTACAGTATATAGTTACAGCTACACCTTCTTCATGTACCATATTAGTATTGTGTAGCTACAACTATAGCTTATTCATACACCACATAAGTAGTATGTAGTTACAAATACAGCTTCTTCATGTATTGCAGCAAAAGTATGTCATTAAAAATAAAGCTTCTTTGTGCACCACATAAGTAATATGTAGTTACAGCTAAAGCTTCTTCATGTACTGCATCAGTAGTACGTAGGTACAACTATAACTTCTTCATGTATTTAAAGCCACAACTTCTCATCTACCGCACCAGTAACATGTAATTACACCTATAGCTTCTTCATGTACCACATCAGTAGCAAGTAGTTACAGCTACAGCTTCTTCATATACCATATCAGTAGTATTTACTTACAAATATAGCTTGTTCATGTAACACACCAGTAGTATGTAGTTACAACTATAGCTTTTCATGTACTGCATCAGTAGTATGTAGTTACAACTATAGCTTCTTCATGAACCACATCAGTATTATGTAGTTACAGGTGCAGATTTTTCATGTACTGCATCAGTAGTATGTAGTTACAACTATAGCTTCATCATATAACACATAAGCAGTGTCTATTTACAACTTTAGCTTCTTCATGTACCACATTAGTAGTATGCAGTTACAGCTACAGCTTCTTCATGTACCCCATCAGTAGTATTTAGTTACAACTAGAGCTTCTTCATGTAACACATCAGTAGTATGTAGTTACAATTATAACTTCTTCATGTACTGCATCAGCAGTTTGTAGTTACAACTATAGTTTCTTCATGTACTGCACCAGTAGTATGTAGTTAAAACTAAATCTTCTTCATGTACCATATCAGTAGTATGTAGTTACAGCTACAGCTTTATGTACTGCATCAGTAGTATGTAGTTACAACTATAGCTTCTTTATGTACCCATCATTAGTATGTATTTACAGCTACAGCATCTTCATGAACCACATCAGTAGTATGTAGTTACAGCTACAGCTTCTTCATATACCACATCAGTAGTATGCAATTACAAATACAGCTTCTTCATGTAATGCATGAGTAGTATGTAGTTACAAATACAGCTTCATCATGTATTGCATCAGTAGTATGCAGTTGCAATTATAGCTTCTTCATGTACTGCATTAGTAGTAATTAGTTACAACTACAGCTTCTTCATGTACTCCATCAGTAGTATGTAGTTGCAAATATAGCTTCTTCATGTACCAGATCAGTAGTATGTAGTTACAACAATAGCTTCTTTATGTACCGCATCAGTAGTATGTAGTTGCAACTATACCTTCTTTATGTACCACATCAGTTGTATCTAGTTACAACTATAGCTTCTTCGTGTACCACATCACTAGTATGTAGTTGCAACAATACCTTCTTCGTGTACCACATCACTAGTATGCAGTTGCAACTACAGATTTTTCATGTACCACATCAGTAGTATGTAGTTACAACAATAGCTTTTTCATGTTACAGATCAGTAGTATGTACTTACAACTATAGCTTATTCATGTACTGCATCAGTAGTATGTAGTTACAACTATAGCTTCATGTGCCACTTCAAAAGTATGTAGTTACAGCTATAGCTTCTTCATGTACCACATCAGTAGTATGTCGTTACAACTATAGCTTCTTCATGTGCCACATCAGTAGTATATAGTTAAAACTAAAGCTTCGTCATGTACTGCATCAGTAGTATGTGGTTACAACTATAGCTTCTTCATGTACACATCATAAGTATGTATTTACACCTACAGCATATTCATGAACCACATCAGTAGTATGTAGTTACAGCTACAGCTTCTTCATATACCACATCAGTAGTATGCAATTACAAATGCAGGTTCTTCATGTAATGCATCCTTAGTATGTAGTTACAAATATAGCTTCATCATGTATTGCATCACTAGTATGTAGTTCCAATTATAGCTTCTTCATGTACTGCATTAGTAGTAAGTAGTTACATCTACAGCGTCTTTATGTACTCCATCAGTAGTATGTTGTTGCAAATATAGCTTCTTCATGTACCACATCAGTAGTATGTAGTTACAACAATAGCTTCTTTATGTACCACATCAGTAGTATGTAGTTGCAACTTTACCTTCTTTATGTACTACATCAGTAGTATCTAGTTACAACTACAGCTTCTTTGTGTACCACATCACTAGTATGTAGTTACAACTATAGCTTCTTCATGTACCACATCAGTAGTATGTAGTTACAACAATAGCTTCTTTATGTACCACATCAGTAGTATGTAGTTGCAACTATACCTTATGTACCACATCAGTAGTATGTGCTTACAGCTATAACTTCTTTGTGTACTGCATCAGTAGTATGTAGTTACAACTATAGCTTCTTCATGTGCCACATCAATAGTATGTAGTTACAGCTACAACTTCTTCATCTCCTGCATCAGTAGTATATAGTTACATCTAGAGCTTCTTCAAGTACCACATCAGTAGTATGTAGTTACAACTATAGCTTCTTCATGTACCACATCAGTAGTATGTCATTACAACTATAGCTTCTTCATGTGCCACATCAGTAGTATATAGTTACAACTAAAGCTTTGTCATGTACTGCATCATTATAATGTGGTTACAACTATAGCTTCTTCATGTACTGCATCAGCAGTATGTAGTTACAACTAAAGCTTCTTCATGTACCACAAAAGTAGTATGTAGTTACAGCTACAGCTTCTTCATGTACTGCATCAGCAATACGTAGGTACAACTATAGCTTCTTCATGTACCACATCAGTAGTATGTAGTTACAGCTACACCTTCTTTGTGTACCAAATTAGTAGTATGTAGTTACAACTATAGCTTCCTCATACACCACATAAGTAGAATGTAGTTACAAATACAGCTTCTTCATGTAATGCATCAGTAGTATGTAAATACAGCTATAGCGTCTTCATGTACGACATCAGTAGTATGCAGTTACAGCTACAGCTGTTTCATGTACCACATCAGTAGTATGGTGTTACAACTAGAGCTTCTTCAGAGACAACATCAGTAGTATGTAGATACAACTATTGCTTCTTCAGGTACCACATCAATAGTATGTAGTTACAGCTACAGTTTCTTCATGTATTGCATCAGTAGTATGTAGTTACAACTATAGCTACTTCTTGAACCACATAAGTAGCATGTAGTTACAATGATAGCTTCTTCATGTACTCCATCATTAGTATGTAGTTACAACTATAGCTTCTTCATGTACTGCATCAGTAATATGTAGTTACAGCTACAGCTTCTTCATCTACAACATCAGTAGTATGTAGTTACAACTATAGCTTCTTCATGCACCACATCAGTAGTATGTAGTTACAATTATAGGGTCTTCATGTACTGCATCAGTAGTATGTAGCTACAAATACAGCTTCTTCATGTATTGCATCAGTAGTATGTAGTTACAGCTACAGCTTCTTCATGTACTGCATCAGTAGTAAGCAGTTACAAATACAGCTTCTTCATGTACCACATCAGTAATATGTAGTTACAACTAGAGCTTCTTCATGTACTGCATCAGTAGTATTTAGTTACAACTAGAGCTTCTTCATGTACCACATCAATAGTATGTAGTTACAACTAGAGCTTCTTCATAACCTGCATCAAAAGTATGTAGTTACAACAATAGCTTATTGATATGCCACATCAGTAGTATGTAGTTGCAACTAGAACTTCTTCATGAACTGCATCAATGGTATGTATTTACAATGATAGCTTCTTTATGTACCACATCACTAGTATGTAGTTACTACAGCTTCTTCATATACCACATCATTAATACATAGATACAACTATAGATTCTTTATGTACTGCATCTGAAGTATGTAGTTACAATTATATCTGTTTCATGTACTGCATCAGTAGTATGTACTTACAACTAAAGCTTCTTCATGTACTACATCAGTATTATGTAGTTACAGCTACAACTTCTTCATGTACCGCATCAGTTGTATGTAGTTACAACTATAGCTTCTTAATGTACCTCATCAGTAGTATTTAGTTACAGCTATAGCTTCATGTAACACATCAGAAGTATGTAGTTACACTAATAACTTCTTCATGTACTGCATCATTGGTTTGTAGTTACAACTATAGCTTCTTCATGTACTGCATCATTAGTATGTAGTTAAAACTAAAGCTTCTTCATGTACCACATCAGTAGTATGCAGTTACAGCTTCAACAACTTCATGTACTGCATCAGTAGTATGTAGGTACAACTATAGCTTCTTTATGTACACATCAGTAGTATGTATTTGCACCTACAGTGTCTTCATGAAACACATCATAGTATATAGTTACAGCTACAGCTTCTTCATATAACACATTAGTAGTATTTAGTTACAAATACAGCTTCATCATGTACTGCATTAGTAGTAAGTAGTTACAGCTACAGCTTCTAAATGTACTCTATCAGTAGTATGTAGTTGCAAATATAGCTTTTTCATGTACCACATCAGTGGTATTTAGTTACAAGTATAGCTTCTTCATTTACCACATCAGTAGTAATGTGTTACAGTTACAGCTTCTTTGTCTACTGCATCAGTAGTATGTAGTTACAACTAAAGCTTCTTCATGTACCGCATCATTAATATGTAGATACAACAAATGATTCTTCATGTACTGCATCTCTAGTATGTAGTTACAACGATAGCATCTTCATGTACTGCATCTGCAGTATGTAGTTACAGCTATAGCTTCTTCATATACCACATCATTAGTACATAGTTACAGCTACAGCTTCTTCATATACTGCATCAGTTGTATGTAGTTGCAACAATAGCTTCACCATGTACCACATTAGTAGCAACTATTTACAACTATAGCTTCTTCATGTACCACATCAGTAGTATGTAGTTACAGCTACAGCTTCTTCATGTACCACATCAGTAGTATTTAGTTATAACTATAGCTTCTTCATATACAGCATCAGTAGTATGTTGTTACAGTTACAGCTTCTTCATGTACAGCATCAGTGGTACTTAGTTACAACTATAACTTCTTCATGTACCACATCACTAGAATGTAGTTACAACTATAGCTCTTTCATGTACTGCATCTGTAGCATGTAGTTACAAATACAGCTTCTCCATCAGTAGTATGTAGTTACAGCTACAGATTCTTTATGTTCTGCATCAGTAGTAAGTAGATACAAATGCAGCTTCTTCATGTACCACATCGGTAGTATGTTGTTACATCTATAGCTTTATCATGTACCACATCAGTCATATGTAGTTACAACTATAGCTTCTTTACAGACCACGTCAGTAGTATGCAGTTACAACTAGAACTTCTTCATGAACCGCATCAATAGTATGTAGTTACAACTATAGCTTGTTTATGTACCACATTAGTTGTCTGTAGTTACAAGTATAGATTCTTCATGTACCACATCAAAAGTATATAGTTACATCTATATTTTCTTCATACACCACATAAGTAGCATGCACCTACAAATACAGCTTCTTCATGTATTGCATCAGGAGTATATAGTTACAACAACATCAGTAGTATGCTGTTACAGTTACAGCTTCTTCATGTGCAGCATCAGTGGTACTTAGTTACAACTATAACTTCTTCATGTACCACATCAGTAGTATGTAGTTACAACTACAGGTTCATAGTTTCATAGGTTGGTACTAGGCTATCAGCCCTATGGCCTATACAAGCCTAGCCATAAACATTCCTTGGGATTTATTCCCACAATATTTATTTCCCCTAGACACCTGAAATAATCAGCCCTTGCAGGCCTTGAACCCAGGACCCTGTACACCATAGGAACAGCAATTTACCACTAAGCCACCTGAGCTAGCTTTTTCATGTACCACATTAGTACTATGTAGCTACAGCTTCTTCATGTACCACATCAATAGTATGTAGTTACAACTATAGCTTCTTCATGTATCACATCAGTAATTTGTAGTTACAGCTACAGCTTTTTCATGTACTGCATCAGTAGTATATAGTAACTACTATAGCTTCATCATGTACCACATCAGTAGCATGTTGTTGCAACTATATTTTCTTGATGTACTGCATAAGTAGTATGCATTTACAATAGCTTCTTCGTCTACTGCATCAGTAGTATGTGGTTACAAATACAGCTTCTTCATGTATTGCATCACCAGTAGGTAGTTACAAATAGAGCCTCTTCATGTACCTCATAAGCACTATATAGTTACAAATATAGCTTATTCATATACCACATCAGCAGTATGTAGTTACAACAATAGCTTCTTTATGTACCACATTAGTAGTATGTAGTTACAACTATGCCTTCTTTATGTACCACATCAGTAGTATCTATTACAACTATAGCTTCTTCATGTACCACATCAGTACTATGTAGTTACAACAATAGCTTCTTCATGTACCACATCAGTAGTATGTAGTTACAGCTACAGCTTCTTCATCTACTGCATCAGTAATATGTATTTACAGCTAGAGCTTCTTCATGTACCACATCAGTAGTATGTAGTTACAACTACAGCTTTTTTCAAGTACCACATCAGTAGTATGTAGTTACAACAATAGCTTCTTCATGTTACGCATCAGTAGTATGTACTTACAACTATAGCTTCTTCATGTACTGCATCAGTAGTATCAGGGGAGGCTCGTGGCATCGGGCTGCCGGACTGCAGCCCCCTCAGCTAGACAGCTGAGTAGTTTATTTTGTTTTTTTTTATGTTAAAAAAAAAAAATCTGTTTTTGTACTTTTAAATTTCGAGTCCACGACTCGAAATTACACGCGCGCTTCAATCGCAACAGGGTTTTTTTTTTTTTTTCTAAATTCTTGCTGCATTGTTTTCATTGCAGCCCGGAGGAGCAAAGAAGGCATCATTGTGATGCCCAGAACTTCCGAGAAGTCTATGCGGTTGAGACACAAATCGCATAGATATGGAAGGGGCACGGACTGCGACGTCCGCAGGCACGTCATGATGTGCTTGCTGGGCAAATGCTGCTGATTGGTTGTCGCTCTCTTCCCGGGCTTTATGTGCTGGGAAAAGAGCGAGAATCAGTCAGTTTAGCTGCGGAATCGAGCAGCTTAGGTTTTAATTGTGTTTGTGATCATTTTACTTTTTTTTTTGCATTTGATTTCTGATTTTTTTTTTTGGTCTTTTGGAATCGCTTTTTTTGGGTGGATTGGATTTCATTTTGACAGCGCTAGAAGAACAGAAGAAAGAAGAAGAAAGAAGAAGAAAAGTACAGAGTGAAGGACGGGTGCTGCAGAATTAAGTAAGTAATTATGTTAGCCATATATATATATTTTCACTGTATATCTGTTGTTCATGATGTTATATGTTATTTGATAATCAATTAAAATGAAATTTAACTGTAACATATAAAGACCTTTAAAAGAGAGAGACATCTACTAGAATTAGTACTGTTGCTTGCCTAAACTATCTCAGAATGGAATTTTTCTGTAGTTGTATTCCAGAAAATGACAGTGATATCCATTTTAGGATGCCATTCCATATGTTTCCATATTCTTTACTATTATTAGGTGCAAGACATGTACTGAAGAATAGTTCAGGAGATATACTAATTTACTATTTCTGAAGAGCCATTCTGAAACGTTTAAACATGACTTGCAAGAAGGGAGCATCAATTATTTGATATTCATTATACTTTTTGAACTAAATTATTGAAATAGCCCTGTAGGATTACTGTAATCCCCAGGTCTATTTTCTCTGATATTGTTTGTAACATACCTCAGTCTGTAAGATAAGCAAACAATAAAGCATTCCTGTAAGTGTTTCAAAGACCACAAGCACCTGCATTGCTGTAGGCTGCCTAAACTAAAAGCTGCATGTGTATGTTGGTAGATAGGTATGCTATCTGAGGCCGACATTTTCTTTCCTGCTTTCCCTTCATATTATTCCACATGTCTCCTCTCTTGCTTTTGGGTTTTTGTTTTGTCTTCTCTCCTGACATGTTCTCTGGTAAGGAAGCCAGAAACCTATCTGTTTTCTTCTGCCAGGAGTTGGCAGATGGAGTGGTTGAATTTGTCCCTATTTTTGGGACTGTATTCCCCCATTATTGGCTTTGTCCTGGTTTTTGTGCTAAGGTTGACAGCTATGGCAAGAACTGAATTCACTGAATATGTTTGAGGGCTGTATTCCCTCATTACTGGGTTTGTCCAGGTGTTTTGTACTAAGAGGTTGACAGCTATGGTGAGAACTGAATTCACTAAATGATAGCCATTTAAGTTTCAGTGTTCCTCTCTTTTACAAAGCAGCTGATGTGGCATAGTGGTATGTTACTCTGACTGTTTTTTGCTCAGGGACCTTGGCAGTAAAATGTATGGTGGCAACACAACATTTTATTCTAGCAACTTTCCAAGATTATACAAGCAATGTTTAATGTGTCCCTGGTTTTTGGGCTTTTGACCCCCTCCAATACATTTTGGCTTTTTCCAGTTTTCTTGAGCTGCGAAGTTGAGATGCAATTGAGTATTGAGTAGATTTTACAAGGAGCTGAGAGCTGCAGGGGAACAGAAGTTTAGTGCTTTGCCTTGTTAGTACTATAGCACAACAGGTTGTGTACTTGCTTTTGATGCAGAAGGCTGAGGGTTCTACTCCCACAAGGGGTGGATGCTGCCGTACTGAGAATGTTCTCCTTGGTGAAGATACTAACTATGAGTCTGTTATCAGTTTGCCATCCATTTCCTTTTGCAATATTATTAGCTTATCATTTTTTAATGTAATATAGGCAATTTATTCCTGAGGGGCAACAGACACTATTTTTTGATGAAACCATGAAATATAAAGGTGATTGCTAGCAGCAACCTCTTCATTAGTTACAGATTTCTTTAATATGGAATTATTTAGAGGACTTACTTCAGGGATTGTGCATATTTACTGATAATGGACTGTAGAATTGTGCATATTTACTGATAAAGGTGGACTGTAGAATTGTGCATATTTACTGATAATGGTGGACTGTAGAATTGTGCATATTTACTAATAATGGTGGACTGTATAATTGTGTATATTTACTAATAATGGTGGACTGTAGAAGTCTGAGTAGACTTTTTTATGATAAATGTTCTCAACTGGGCAGTTTTGCCATTATGGGTGCATACGTTTTGTTTCATTGCTTACTGGAAAAATGTTCAAAACAAATTTAAAACACCCTCTAACAAATGTACTGTATTGTACAAGGAATATAATTTTAGTACAATGGGGAAGGTGTATCAAAGCGCACATGTATGTTTCATATGCAAGGGGCCTATGATTTGAAAACAGCCCAAAATTAATCTTTATCTGCCACTGGCAAAATGTATTTTCTTTGAATGTGGGTTTCAATGCTGTTTCAATGAATGTGAGTTTCAAGGGCAGAGAATTTTTAATGCTAAGTTTTCATTGTGAGACTGCATTGCTTTGTTTAGCAGATGACTTAGTGTTTGTGTTGTAAAATACAAAATAAAACTTTCAAATTAAGTCCAACTCATCATAGACGTAAAGCAGTATGCACATTAGTGTTTATGGTAAATGAAGTGAAATAGCCAAGTAATGGTTCATTGGAATGGCTGCAGAGGCTCCATTCAACCATTATTTTGTCAGGGGGGGAAGGACAGCAAACTCAGACAGACCCAGCTGAACTACTATACCTCCCAACTGTCCAGATTTTCAAAGAATGAATAGATTTTTGCTTCTTATTTTTGGTTTGTTCTTCATAAAATTTGTAGTTTTCTGGCAAATCCTTTAGGAATTAAGTCACTAAATAATAAGTTTCAGACTTCATAACCTTCAGAAAAATGCATGTTAAAGTAAGAGCTGTTCTATCAACTGTCTCAATTTATACAAGAGCAATTTTTAGTACTGTTTATATGCGCCCCCAATATATTTGGCCTTGTTCAGTTTACTGCATTAACAGGTTGAGAGGTACATGCAAATAAATTGCTTTATAGAATTAGGCATAGCCAACCTCTCAACTGTCCCCAATTTTTGGCTCAAAATGTTGCTCTTCCCCCTAATAATCCCTCCGCAAAATAGCAATTTTGGAAGAAAACATGGAGGGTTTACAATTAAGAAATAACTGTAATAATCAAAGTTATAGATTACTTGAAATGCATGTAGATTCTTTTATTTTGTCAGCTGCTCAAGGTAGCAGTAATAATATTAAAGTGTCCCTTCTTTGACAGGTAGCAGCTGTATTGTGTGTCTATTTTATATTTTTGCATCACATTTTTGGTCCATTTTTCATAAAATTGTGTTTTTGGCAAATTAGTGACAAATCACTAAAGACTGAAGTTAGAAAATGACAGACATTTGAGTTTCAGATGTTATACCCTTCAGAAAATTCATACTAATGCAAAACCTATTCTATTATCTTTCTAAGTTTATTAGAGCAATATTTAAAATTGTCCTTATTTTTGGGCCTTTGTCCCACTTCTGTGTATGGCTTTGTCCAGATTTCTTGCTCTTGAGGTTGAGAGGTAAGACAAATGTGTCAGGGCCATCACAGTCAGCCAGAGACATTTCAAATTGTGACATACTTGTTGCACCCCACTCCCCCATGTAGTGACTCTGGATGTGTCCAAGCAAGGCAAGGAGTAGTTGTGTCTACCTTGGATGGGGAGGACACACTGCATAAGTACTACAGTGGCTTTTCATCTGTCCTTGATTTTGCAGAATGGTCTGGTTTCTGTGATATTTTTGTACTGTTGATTTATGCTTATTACTCTGATTTATGCTTATTACTCAAAGTGCCTGTTGCTCTGTGTTTAAGTAGCAATGCTTTAATGACCATAAGGTAAGCTTGTCTGAGATCGTAAGATGCAAGTAAGCTTTAATAAGCATACTGTTAAAGAATTGCCAACATTGAAAGCCTTTCTGTTGTTGCCATGAAGAGAATACTTGACTAGATAATGTATAAATAAGCCTTGGGTATTAAAGGACAGGATTCCATTATTTTAAAAAGCTCATTACACTTGTTGGAGACTTCCAGTCATCTCTACAGACTTTACCTGTAAACTAAACAGAATTCCAATCATGTGTGGTCCATAACCTGTACAATAATCCTTTAAGCAATGTATCTTGAGCTTGTTTCTTGTTTGCTTTTCATTTTTTACTTTGATCATGTTTTCCCCATGAAACAAGTTGTCAGGCAGCAGGTCTTTTTTGGATAAGAAACATTTTTGCAAGTGGGGGCATCACATAGATTTCTACTTTCAGCATGTTACTTGGTACTTTAATAATGCTGAATATATTATAATTAGAACTGCAGTGCAAGGAGAAGTGGTTTGAGTTGAGTGCTTCTGGTTTTTCTTATACTTGATTTTGACTGGCATTCCAGTAATGTATTTAAAAAGTAATTTATTTTTTCATGCCTCACAACCTTTTGTTTCCATCTAGATATTAAGTAAGCTGTCATGCAGCCAATGCATTGAAATATTTTTATTCTTCTACACTTATTTTTGTCTTGATTGGACTTTCATAATGATGGTTTGCCACCCAGGGCAGCGTATTTAATTAAAGTTAGTCTTTGTGGTTTTGTGCATAGCTCCTCCCCTTTCTAGTTGACCACACCCCTTCCCCTTGACCCCACCCATTTAGCTGTCTCCTGCAGCCCCCCTGTGATTTGAAGTCCCCAGCCGCCACTGAGTAGTATGTAGTTAAAACTAAAGCTTCTTCATGTACCACATCAGTAGTATGTAGTTACAGCTTCAGCTTCTTCATGTACTGCATCAGTAGTACGTAGGTACAACTATAGCTTCTTCATGTACACATCAGTAGTATGTATTTGCACCTACAGCATCTTCATGAAACGCATCTGTAGTATGTAGTTACAGCTACAGATTCTTCATATAACACATCAATAGTATGCAATTACAAATACAGCTTCTTCATGTACTGCATCAGTAGTATGTAGTTACAAATACAGCTTCTTCATGTATTGCATCAGTAGTATGTAGTTACAATTATATCTTCTTCATGTACTGCATTAGTAGTAAGTAGTTACAGCTACAGCTTCTTCATGTACTCCATCAGTAGTATGTAGTTGCAAATATAGCTTTTTCATGTACCACATCAGTGGTATTTAGTTACAACTATAGCTTCTTCATGTACCACATCAGTAGTAATGTGTTACAGTTACAGCTTCTTCATCTACTGTATCAGTAGTATGTAGTTACAACTATAGCTTATTCATGTACCACATAAGTAATATGTAGTTACAACTATAGCTTCTTTATGTGCCATGTCAGTAGTACGTAGTTGCAAGTAGACCTTCTTAATGAACTGCATCAATAGTATGTAGTTAAACTATAACTTTGTCATATACCGCATCATTAATATGTAGATACAACAAATGATTCTTCATGTACTGCATCTGTAGTATGTAGTTACAATGATAGATTCTTCATGTACTGCATCTGCAGTATGTAGTTACAGCTATAGCTTCTTCATATACCACATCATTAGTACATAGTTACAGCTACAGCTTCTTCATGTACCGCCTCAGTTGTATGTAGTTACAACAATAGCTTCACCATGTACTACATTAGTAAAAACCATTTACAATTATACCTTCTTCATGCACCACATGAGTAGTATGTAGTTACAGCTACAGCTTCTTCATGTACCACATTAGTAGCATTTAGTTATAACTATAGCTTCTTCATATACCGCATCAGTAGTATGTTGTTACAGTTACAGCTTCTTCATGTACAGCATCAGTGGTACTTAGTTATAACTATAACTTCTTCATGTACCTCATCAGTAGTATGTAGATATAACTATAGGTTCATAGGTTCATAGGTTGGTACTAGGCTATCAGCCCTAGGGCCTATACAAGCCTAGCCATAAACATTCCTTGGCATTTCATTTCTTCCTACAGTATTTACTTCCCTGGACCCCTGAAATAATCAGCCCTTGCAGGTCTTGCACCCAGGACCCTGCACACCATTGCAGCATCAATTTACCACTAAGCCACCTGAGCATCCTTTCTCATGTAGCACATTAGTACTGTGTAGCTACAGCTACAGCTTCTTCATGTACCACAGCAATAGTATGCAGTTACAACTATAGCTTCTTCATGTACCACATCAGCAGTTTGTAGTCACACTACAGCTTCTCATGTACTGCATCAGTAGTATATAGTTACAAATATAGCTTCATCATGTACCACATCAGTAGCATGTAGTTGCAACTATATTTTCTTCATGTACTGAATCAGTAGTATGTAGTTACAACTATAGCTTCTTTGTCTACTGCATCAGTTTTATGTGGTTACAAATACAGCTTCTTCATGTATTGCTTCAGTAGTAAGTAGTTACAAATACAGCCTCTTCATGTACCTCATAAGCACTATATAGTTACAAATATAGCTTTTTCATGTACCACATCAGTAGTACATAGTTACAACAATAGCTTCTTTATGTACCACATCAGTAGTATATAGTTACAGCTATGCCTTCTTTATGTACCACATCAGTAGTATCTAGTTACAACTATAGCTACTTTGTGTACCACATCAGTAGTATGTAGTAACAACAATAGCTTCTTCA
>NC_056737.1:479996780-480032495 GCF_019279795.1 Protopterus annectens | reverse complement strand
TGGCTATCATAAAATCCGTAACAGTGCTTTTTCAGATTTCAGGGGGGCATTAAATAGGATGTGATTTATCTTCTAATGCAGAACAAAGTCAAGGACATGCAGTTCAAGACTGAACATGTTCAGACAGCTGCCCTGTGTATCACTATAATAAAGTAACAGCGCATTCAGATCAGCGTATCCACAACAGGGCACTCAGACAAGGAAATGAAGTGAAGTGAAGTGCTTTTACCTGAATAAAGAAAAGCTGAATTCATACACTGTTAGTTATCATTATGACAGTGTTTTATGAACCGTGACCAACTAAGCATCAGTGAAAATTATCGGTTCTCATTCTTAAAGGGATTTTTCTAATGAAAGGTCTGTTACATGTGGAGTTGTAATGACTTAGCAGGACGCAGAATAACTTGATCAACCTGCTGAATGCATTCTTCTGGTAACTAGCCAGTGACGCCATTTGTGATGAGCTATTTTTGTTCATTAACACTGTGATGAGATAGCAAGCTACTTATTAAGTAGGAGAACAATGAATAAAAGTGGACAGGCCAGTCAATAATCATACTTGCCCAAGGTAGGAGGAGTGACTGCAGAGTATGTGTGTTTCATTTGAGAGGGAGGGTTTTACCTGGGGGTTAACTAATTCTAATCTTCAACAGAAATGAAAAAGTAGTCACAGCACAATGAGGCATATGACAAACAACCATCAGTCTCTAAAGCAACAGCTATCTACACAGATATGCCCAAAAGCTATATAAAACAGTTTACTGCAATTTGTTAACCAGTTGAGAAGCTGGTGACACACGTGTTTTAGGTACCGTACAGGGAGTTCTAAAACTTCAGGAAACCATTGAAGTTGTAACACAAAGGAAAACACCTAATGGAGTGATGATTAACATGGAATTACTAGATATTTTCCTTGAAGATGAGACAAAGAATTTCGTAACACTGCTCTTAATTGATGACACTTTTTTGCAATCACTTGATTAATCTGTTAGATCTGCATTAGTGAAATGGCACTGAACTTATCTATTTTTATTTACACACCACTATACTGCTTTGCCTTAGTCAGCAGTGCTGTATGCCATTTGAAACATGGGGAGAAATGCTGTAACAAGTTTATAACTCTGCCAGATTTTTAGTAGAGAAAATGTTGCTTCATACATTAAATAGAGTATAAACAGCTGAGTCATGCATTCTCTGAAACAAATCAGATTGGCTCAGTGGAGAAACTGATGAACTATCTGAGTGAAATACAATAGTTTTATTTTGAATGTTTTTTAATAAACACTAGTTCACTTGGGTGTTTCATCATTTTCTCTACTGAATCAGTCTTTTCTGTTTTGTTTAGCTTTAGGACACAATACTGACTTGCAAAAGCAGATTGCGTTGGATTTTGATACCCAAAAACATTTCAAGTAATGTAAACAAGACATAATGTTAGCACATAATAGACAACATACAGTAATATTATGAGGTAGCAGGCAATGAAGTGAAATTAAAATCAGTTTCTACATAAGCCAACACTCAGCATATGTTCTGCTGAGAAACATCTGAAGGGCCTGAGTTGGGGGTGAGGCTTTATACAGATGTAGGGAGATAAACTAGTACAATAAAAACAGCATTAAAGGCTGGATGTAAAGTAAAAAAGAAACAAGGTACATCAGAATGTTCAGGAGACAATGGCAATAAGCAGAAAATAATCAGCACTGAAGAAGGGAAAGAAGGGAAAAGAAAAATAGAGTGTGTGGCTTTACTGCAGGCTATTCAGTTGAAGAACCAAGGAGGATTAAAAAAAAGAAACAATGGTGGAAAGGAAAACGACGACTAAGAAATTAAATCAGATTAACGGCTAATTTTAATAACTCTAGGACAACTGCACATACTTTTGCTGAAAGTAATAGCTTTCATTGTGATACTGAAACACAACAGAGATTAGATGACTGTATTACAGGAATGAAAAAGTTCCAGCTATAGGGTAAACAACATTAAAAGCTTCAGCACTTCATGTGAAGTGAAATCTGGGCATCTCCAGGTCCTTAAGTCTCTCAAGGGGTAGATGCTAGTTAAAATGTCTTTCAGATAGCCAACTGTTTAACAGTTAGTGCAGAGGATTAAGGCTGTGAGATGTCAGCAAACTGCTTTTTGAAGTGAAGGGGTCAGGGTTTGATTCTTTGCACCTCTAGATGTCTACGGTGTGACTTTGAGCAAGTCACTTAGATGGAGGACGTGCACCTTGGCACCCCTGAGTGTATGGTCTGTGTAAGTGACAGTGCTCCCAGGTCACCCCTGAAAAGTGACACGTGTCCAGTGGGCTTACCCAGTTAACCAATGAATAAAAAATATGCAAGGAAAAGAAAATATATTAATAAGCAGTGCTACCAATCTTGTTCCTAGTTCTACCACCCAGATCACACTAATTGAGGAAGATAAAACCACATGATCACACTCGGCAGAAAATCAAGTGACACTGGACATGTGACTAATGGAGTCAGTGATCTTCTTACTATGGATCGGTCTAGGACACCCATCTTGTTCATTTTGGCAATAACATTTTATAAATTATCTAACCAGTAATGGACATTCTTTGACTCCGGTGGAAATCCCAGTACTTAAAAGGAGTAAGTACTTTGGTGGAAGAAGGATCTCAAGTAAAGACCTTCCCATATTCAATTTCTACATATTAAAAACACAGCAGTACTTTTAAAGGAATTGATTAACCACTTGTTTCATACTAGGTTGCTGACCCTGGAGGATCTTAAGAAGCCAAGTCAACCATTTCCATGAAGTTTGTTTTACCCCTTTTAATTTATATACGAATAACCCAGAGTAGGCAGAGCATTTACATGCTTCTCCTTCCCATAAGGCACAAAGGTTTGACTCCAGGGATGAATTTTTGCTTTCCCATCCACTCATCCAGATTACATCTGAAAACAGTATGAGAAGTATTATTTTATGTGGACAGGAAGACAATTCTAAAGAAATGGAATTCTCTGTGATACATATCTATTCTGACCACATATTCTATTTATGTCGCAGAAGAGATTAAGATCTCTTTACTGGGTGTTTATGCCATAGCTGGACTTGAGGATATGCATTTGGTCTGAAAGAATAGGGTCTGTTGAAGTTCTGTATAAGAGAAAGAGGTCATCCCTCAGCAACCTGTACGACACTGAGAATAGGGACAAGACTAAGTCAGTCAGTGTAATTCTTATAATTTAGTGTTCAAGTTGTGTCAAGTGTTTGGACATGTACATGCCATATGGGGCATTGTACTCAATGATCTGTATAACAAGTGCCAATTACAGTTGAATGAGCATATCGAGCATATCCTTGGACCTGGAATCCACATCCTTACTAATAAGCTGCACAGTGAAAAAGGACTTTTAACAATGGTGGATACATGGTGATCAAAAGACAGTTTGCTGATGGATTCTCAGGGGTGTGCAGTCAATGTGATAGTTGCATGAGACACTGTGTGGCATGAGACACTGTGTGTGCTGAAGGATACTATAATACATTTTTTTGGCATTTAGTTTTAGTCCATGGTTTTTAACACCAGCTTTTTCTATGGGAAAGGTCTTCTTGGAAGATCTTGTCGTCTTCTAGGGAGTTAATAATGGCATCTAGTTTACAGTCATCAGCAAATCAGGTGAGCCATAAACCCTTAACATCGTCTCTGACCTCTGAGAAGTAAATAATAAAGAGGAGTGGCCCAATGACAAAGTACCTGTGTACATCACTGGCAACAGGTCTTTTGGAGAAGAAAGCCACCCACCCTAATTTCCTGGGTTCTATTTGTGAGCCAGTTAGCTAGCCGTTGCGTTGCACAGAGACTGACATTTAGCTTGGAAGGTTTATTAACAATACTGGAGTATGGAATTGTGACAAACGACTTGGCAAGATCTAGATATGTGGTGTCTATGGATTTCCCTTCATCCATTGGATTCAGTGGCCTTTTGAAGAAGTCAACCAGGTTGAGTAGGCAAATTTTGCCCTGGACAAAACTGAAACGGCTTGGGTCAAGGGTTTGCTGGTTGCCTATACTCTTGTTTAGCAATTCCATAATTGTCCTTTCCATAGCCTTATCAATGAGGTTCATCACACTTATGGGTTTATAATTACCTGGGTCAGTTGATGCCCCACACTTGTGGAGAGGGATGACTGTTGATATCCTTCATTCACCTGACACAGCCTGTTTGGAGGCAGATCTGGAATAATCTCTGTAGGCGAGTTGACAGGCTATGCTTCAGGCTACCCAGTATGCATCCTGGTATGTTAGCAGGCCACAATAAAGCAAGGTTCTTGACCTTGGACAGTGCCTTCAGGATTTAGTCTTGGGAGATTGTGGGGGGTGTCATGGATACAGGTATGTGATTTGGGAATGTTAGGGGTGAGGTACGAACTAAATTCATCTGCTAGTAGATTTGTTTTGTCCTCTGATCTATTGTTGTTGTTGTTGTTGTGTCTTTCAGCTTTTCCCGGTTAGGGGTCGCCACCGTGGAACTCCGGTCTGCTAATGACAGGCAGTTGATTTTTACGTGCTGAGTTGCCGGCCCTAACGCACAACCTTCAACGAAGGTAGCCCATTCACACATCTCCACAGAAGATGCTCTAGCTGAGAATCGAATGGGACAACGACTTGCTGTGAGGTGACAACGCTACCGCAGCACCACCACCACGGATGTTTTGTCCTCTGAGTAAGTGATATAATTTACTATTAGCTCTATGCAGCGCTGGGCATTGCTTTTGAGGTTTCTAATAAAGATAAAGAAGGCACTGGGATTGCCTTTAGCCTTCGTAGCTATTTTTACCTCATCTGGATATGGTCGATGTAATCAGGGAAAAAGTTTAAGCAAAAGCATTTTGGCATGCTGGGAGTTGCATTTATGTTTACATGCAATAGAGCCTATTTAAGTTTGTGATACATCATAAGAGGTTAGTTTTAAATTTGGCATTATTAGATGGGACAGATGCTTCTATGAAGTTATTTATGTGGGGTCTATGTCATTTGATTGAAGCTTAAATGGCCAAACCCATTTGAAAACCCTCTTTTACAGCAAATAGAACATAAAAAAAAGATTTTGCAGTGGGAGGACCCTCCACCCCCCTCTTACTATACCATGGAGAAACACACACTCTGAATCAGTGCTGAAATGAAAACACAATCATCTGCATATTTGGAATAAAATGGGACACCATCAGATATTTTCTTTAGACTTCCACATTTTTCTGTTAAATGAGTTTTCAGTCAAAAAGGTTTGACCGTTTGGGTCTTACTCAAATGAACATTCAAGCAAATCACGTACATCCATTTATATGAGAATAGAATTTGACAATGAAAGAGTCCGTATATGCAATGGAGCCATCAGGTTGGGAAGGGGAAACTGAATTTAGCCAGGTCATAGGATAATCTTGAAATACTGAGTTACTAGAAGGTGCTTCTGTCATCAGTTTTACAGTGAATGTGACTGATTTATGGTCAGATTTGACTGGGAATGAAGTTACAGCTGGTATAGAACAGAGCTGTCCCATACGATTTACGACCAAATCCAGAATTTTTTTTGCCTGGTTATGACAGTCTATATTAATAAAGTCTAGAAATCTCTGGGCATACATGTTCGGGGATGTAAATGTCTCCCAATTTATAGACGAGTAGACAAATCCCCATAGGAGAATGATGTTTGGCTTGACACAAAGGACTCTATACTTGTCAGGTAGGATGTATGGGCTTGAGAGGACATGTGGGGGGGGGGTCCTATGGCAGACTATGTTATGACATGGGGGTTTTACTAATGGTAAGTTAAGACATGAATAAGTTCCAGAACATTATCATATTTAATAAATCTGGACGTGGCACTTTAATGAATGTAGAGATGCCCCCACCTTTGGTGCTGTCAGCTAGTGTGGTGAACCTGACCGTCAGCTAGTGCAGTGGACATAAATACGTGGCAAGCATTGAATCCTTGCACTAATGCAGTGCTCTCCAAGGCCTTGAACCAAGTCTCCATGATAATGCATATAATGACGCACGTCAGGGTAAGGAGTGTCTGAAGGGAGTGGAGATTTCTGTTAAGGCTCCAAGCATTGAGAAGCAAAACATTTACATTATCTGGTTTCCATTTTATATTGGATGGTTTTAGAGATGGACATTGCCTAAACAAGCAGTACAGGGGTAGTCAAAGCTTTGGCCAATATGTAAAAGCCTTGGGGAAATTGGTGAAGGCCATCTCTGGTGAAGCAGTTTGGACCATCAGCCATTTCCTTCCAAGCTGATACATTGGACCCCTTTGAATAACAACAGAAGCTAAGCCAATTGTTTAAATCTATACTTCATAGGAGTTTATTAAGCTAATGGCCCTAGAGCCCTAAAAAGCCTAGCCATGTTAATCCCAGGTTGGAGACTGCTCTGTAGGCCAGGCACAAGTCTCCTCTCAGCAGCCTATATGATACAGAGTACAGTGACAGGGCTTTTTGTCTATCCACATAAGTCATGGTTTGCAGGCCCTGTATTTTCTTAGTGAGGAACCTCTGTGGTCAATCCAGCTGCTGCAGGTGTCTGTTGAGGTACATGCAGAAGGGAGCATTCCACTCTAGCAGTGGTCTGATGAGGGTCAAGTACAGTGGGGCTATAACATCCTTAGACCTGGATGCGATGCCCCTACTTATGTGGTGTACAAAGTACAAGGCTGCCCTTACCACTGTGGAAACCTGGTGGTCAAAGTTCAGATTGCTATCTACCTGTGTTCCTAGGACTTGCACCTCTGGGTTTGAGCTTAAGGGGGTGTTGTCAATACTGTAGCTAGGGGGAAATTCTACTTTGCCAAAGGAAATGATAATGTACTTTTTTGTGTTTAGTTTTAGACTGTGGCTTTGGCACCAATCATTTGTCTGTTTTGGTCCTTCCTGTAGTATGCCAACATCATTGAGGGACTCAATGACTGCACCCAATTTGCAATCAATGAATTTAGTAAGCCAAAGGCCATCTAATTTAGCCTGGACTTCTGAAAAGTAGACAAAGCAAAGATCTCAACACTGAACCTTGTGGTACAGCACCGCTGATGGGTCCACTGATAGAGGTAGAGTCACCAGCTTTGACAGTATGTGTTTTGTTGGTTAGCCAACTGGCTACCCATATTATAATGTGAGGGTTAATCTACAGCTGAGGGTGTTTCTCAATGACACCTGAGTGAATAATTGTGTCATAAGCCTTGGCCAGATCAAGATAGGCGGTATGCACGGTCTTATCTTCAGCCAGGGCTTTGGTGACTTTCTCAAAGAAGTCTACTAGGTTTAATATGCATGAACCACCCTTAAAGCCAAACTGGGTTGGGACTAGAGTTTGAAGGTCGCCTAGGTCCTTGGTTGATGAGGTCCATGATGATTCTTTCCATGGCCTTGCAGATGAAACCGGTTAGACTTATGGGTCTATAGTTACCAGGGTCTATTGATGGCCCCCACTTTGTGCAAGGGGATTACTGTTGCTGTTCTCCACTCCACTAGGGCAAAGCCAGTTCTCAGGCTATGGTTAAAGAGGATGCTAAGTGGATCTGTTAGGTTCTGTTTTTGATTGCTTAATAAGCATCCTGGGATGTTATCTGGTCACATTGAGACCATGTTTTTCAGCTTAGAGAGCACAGATAAGACCTGATTTCTAGAGATACTAGGCAGAGGACTGGTGTCTGGTAGTCTTTAGGGTATGGTTGGTGGGGCCAGGGGGTGATGTTTCCAACAAATCTGTCAGCTAGCAGGTTGGTGATTTCCTCCAGTGCAGTAGGAGTGGTACCAACCATTACCAATTCTGTGCATAGCTGGGAATTCCCTTTTAGATTTCAGATGTAATTAAAGAATACCTTATGATTATCCTTAGCTAGGGGGATGCTATTTTATCTTCATACTTAGCTTTAGAAGATTTCACAAGATTTATGGATTTGCTTGCTCAAGTTGAGGAGAGAATTCTTCCACTTCTGAGTCAGTCCTCTCTTATTATTAGACATCAGTTTCTTCCTCTTGTTATAAAACCTGTTTATACTTGAGGGTCCACCAGGATGGCTTGTTTTTTGGAAGGACCTGGTTTTGATCTGGTCAGGTAAAGGAGAGTCTATAGAGCTGCTTAAGTGTTTGTACAAGATATCCGAGTACACCTCTGCATAGGAGTCATTGTTGTTTGGGAGTGTAGGGGGTATAACACTTTTTACACCATTGCTTAATAGTCTGAAATTTGTTTGAAAAGTTCTTCAGCTTGTTTGTATTGTGACATCATTCTTGATGATAGTAAAATGCTGCTTGAGGCTAGGTTCACACCTGCTTCTGACATCTCTGTCATGTCTTCATATAGTTATTTACTCTCACATGTGCTATGACTGTTTCATAAGTGTACTTGTGGTACAAGGACTTGAGTGCATGTGTAATGTAGCAAATCCTGGCTCCTGACAGAAAACGGACCATGAGCCTTTCCTTGTACCTTGTGAGTGGTGTATTAGTGCGTCTCACTATGGAGTAACTGATGACCAGCATGTTGGATGGTGCTGAGGTCTGCCTTATAGGCAGCTTTTGAATTGAGCCAGTCTTAGATGCATGTTTTAAGATGTGCTGCCTGACTTGGTGTTTGCAAGGCTGCTGTGGATACTTGTTTCTTGGGTGACATTTATGGGGCTTTTGTGGTGCAGGTAGGTTACCTTTAGGATACTCAGCATAAGTAGGTCTATGTGTTTGGTCTGTACTGAGTGCGACAGGTATAGTGTGGTGCTGTGTGTTACGGACAAGTTATTTACTAAATGTGGTGGTCTAATGGGATCATAGGAGATTATTAGGCTACAGATTCAGAGGTAATTTTAAGCCTAGCCATTTCAACCCAATATAATATCACAGAAGTACTAGTCAACACCCAAGATAGCATTCAGTGATTACTACCCATGTCCAGGAGGGTTCATGGCACTATCCCCAGTAATAAGTTACGGTGCCCTATCCACTCATCCAGGTTCCTCTTGAACAGTGTGATAGAGGCGCTCTGTTCCACGTGAACTGGCAGTCTGTTCAAAATGTAAGAGATTTGCTTTCAGAGTGATTATATAACTACATCACTCATACATGTGTTGGTATATTTAAGTAACAGGTGGTTGTCAGTAAACATAAGACAGCTACTAAATTGTCTCAGAATGTCCATTTTAACCAAGTTGGTACAGAGACAATTGGAAAGTCAATGTCCACTGTTTAGATGCTAATTGTTATGGGATGCAGTGGGAGTGGTCACAATGGTGTTTAGACCAGGTTTACCAAAGTGCTATCCAAGTAAATAAAAATAAATAAACACGATGGTCTTAGTCTGCACACAAAGGGCAATGTGATTCTTTACAGAAACTAGTGTCTCTTACACAAGGAGGTTTTGAAGTTGGTTTTATAGGGAAAGCAACATTTCTAAGTTCTTGCATCTACCCTGGGCACAGCTAACCATCCCTGCACAAGGAGTCGCACAACACAAATATAGTTAACTTACACAAGCAGAGAAATTTAGAAAAATCAAAATGGATCTTTAGCCAGTAGCAGCATAGCACACTCTAGGGTTCTTTAGCAATCACATGCCTTGAAATGACTCTCTTCTTCCCTACTCTCACAGGAGTGCAAACTAAAGCTTTAAGAACATTTGCCAAGATGCCTAGAAATGGTTTAGTTCTTTCTCTGCTATTGCTAGAATTTAAACCAAAGCAATTCTGCCTCTTATCACAACAAATGCCAAAAATAAATGCAGAGCTATTTCAGTAAGAAATTTAGAAGTACTTAATTCAAGGTGTTTCTAGGCTGGTAATTAATTAAATCTGGTATAAAACACTGTTGAGTAAGTAGTACGACAATGTGAGGTATTGCCACCTATGCCAGGAGAAGTAGGATAGTGGATGTGTAACATACGCCAGCACAGCTAGCTGGAATTTTGTAAATACTTATATGTCATTTTTATATCACAAACTGGGTTGTACAGATGCTTGGTTTGAAAAATATATTTGTAAAGTTCCTTGTGTTGAAAATGTATCAACACTGGCTCCTGCTAGAGAGAAAAGTAATACACATGCATGTAGTAACGGACTAAATGTATGCATTGTAGCTGTTGAAATACATACATTGTAACAGAGGATACTAGAAGAGAAGAGGTTAATCTCAATAATCTGACTTTGAAAAATATTCTGAAATTAAATTACTGGGCCTAGGCCATAAAGATTGTATATTACAGTTCTCAATACAGCCAGAGACACAGTTTGTACTAGGAAGCTTTCTGCCTTGTCTTTGGGGTGAACTAATTGATACTCTGGAAGGGTGCAGGCTTGAAATTGTTTTATGACTTCCAGGAGCTGCAGCAGATCTTAGCAAGAATCTGGGTGTGTGTTACTGACACATATGTGCTAAATCCTGACAGCTTCTAGTCAAGGAGTGTAGCATGGGAACCAGAAGTCAGACGACCAGATGTATGTGATGATATTCTGTAATCTATCACTAAAAATATTTTAATACTAGGTGAGACTGGAATCTAACTGCACTCTGTTTTTGAAACCTGACAAATGACAACCCTCACCTACTGCATCTTGCCTTGTTCTGGTAAGTGAACCAGGGAATAGCAATTCTTTAGATCAGTCAGGAAAATAAAGTAAGATTAGTTGAGTATTGTTTTTCTATATCTGTATGAATCTATCCATCTGTGTTATTTTAATATTTCCTGTGACAAACTCTGGTGTTTATTGTAAATATATATTTAGTATTTTCAGGTTCTTTTATTATTTACTATAAAATATATTTAAACTTTTCATTGTGGCTGGTCCTTTAGAGAACATTTGAACCTTTGAGAGTACTTACATTTATTCAACGACACTGTGGCCACTGCTGAAAGCCTTACTGCACTGGCCTAACACTATCATTTGTATAAGTATTAATTTCCCTTAGTATAACTGGGTACCCTTGTAAGACCATTAGAGTAGCTGAGTTTGGAGTGTCTGGTGGCAGTAACTACCTTACAGTCTGAGCAGAGGGGACACAGCTAGAAAGTCTGTGCCAGTCTTTACCAGGTGTGTGTGTGTGTGTTTGTGTGCCAATCAAATCTCAATGAGCGTGTGTGTCCGCTACTTGGAGTAGGGACACAAAGCACTGGTTTCACAGAGAGGGTGGTGCAGAACTTGGCTTGGACACCTGGCTGAGGGCTCAACCCACAGCTGTGCCAATGGGGAGTCTTATTGGGATCTGGAGAGATAGGGAAAACCAGCTGCCAGATTGAGTGTGTTCCCTGTATGCTACTAAGGGAAACTGTGCTTGATGCAGAGAGCTGCATCTGGAAATACTGGGTGTATCCATTTTTGTTCCAAGTGAACATCTCTCTCCAGTGCTAGTGGTGAGGATTCAGGCTCCTTGATTACTGGCCCAGAGTGGGGACATCACGAGTAGCACGACTGATAACTATTGACCAACTGAGCAGAAGGCTAAACAAACACAGGCAACTTATAACAGAAGAGAAATATTGAGGAGTAATGTGTTTGTCAGCATATCCGGTTACATAAGACCTTCTTATGTATCATAAGCTGTTACCCATGCATTTTGAAAAGGAGAGGGCCCAGTATTGACTACTTGGAGCACATGTCTATAGATGAAGAGAATGACCACTGCTGCAGTGACCTTAGCTATATGGGCTATATCCTGTAAAGGATATAACAGGTCAGCTTCAAAAGCTTCAGGGCACCTTCCACATGCCTGAATTGTCAAGCAGCTCAAGATGAGCACACTAAAAGACATGTTTGGGTGCCAAGCTCTTCGAGTTTTCATGCCAACAAAGAGTGGGAGGCTGTGCCCTGAAAGGACAATGCTAGAAGAATGAAAAATAAATAACCACACCCCTGCATCAAAAATACATCAAAAAGGGGGGTGGGGGTAGAGAGTGGCTACTGCAGCAGTGAATATCTGAACATCTACTGTTATGGTAAGTTTACTTACACAACCGTACTATGTTCATCATATTAATCACTGCTGCAGTAGCCTTAACTATATGGGTAGACTACTCACACTTACTACATTTGGGAGGTGGAATGGGAAGGGACAAAAAGCCCCTGGAAAATGGTGCTTGCAAAGCCTGATCTACATCTAGAGAGCTTATAGTGTTTTGTAAAAGTATGTACAGAGGGCCAAGTTGCAGCTTTCAGAATCCAACCCTTTCCAAAAAGCCACAGATGAAGCCAAGGCTCTGGTAGAGTGGGTTTTGACCCTGTCTGGAAGAATTTTGTTATGCTGAATATAACAAAAGTTAACAGCCTTACACAAGCATTTGGAAATTGTCTATTCTGACTCACATTGTTCCTTCTTACTTTCATAAGTAATGAAATAGAAGTTATGTTCTTACCATAACGTTCCATGTTAGTTGTCTTCTTCTCGCCTTCTTCTTGCTGGATGGGTTCGAGCACCTCGCCCACTGCGCCACTCTAAAAGCTCGAGAGTTGGTTCCACCGGCTCGAGGCTCCCCTTATATCCCACAATGCTAGGCGAGAGTTACCTCAGATCTCGTTTGTAAGCTAACCCCAGTTTATAATAGTAACAGAATAACTCTAAACAGAGTCCACCTCTAACAACAGGAAGAAAGAAGGGTGACCTACATCCTGATCCAGGAAATATGCAGAGCAGCATATGCCTAAGAAAGAGGTGGTAGAAAGAGAGGTCACGATCACAACTCCTCTAGGTCTGTCCAGGCCAGGGGAAAGAAGAAGAGAAGAAGACAACTAACATGGAACGTTATGGTAAGAACATAACTTCTATATGTAAAGTTGTTTATCTCGCCTTCATTCTGCTGGATGGGACCGTCCCTAGCACCTTGTCCCGGGTGGCCTAACGGAACAGACTCCTGAGAACAGTGGAACCAAAATTAGCTCTATGCCTAGAAGCTAAATCCAACTTATAATGAGAAATAAAAGTGTGAGGAGTAGCCCAAGTAGCCGCTGCACAAATGGTGTCAATAGGCAGTCTGTCTTGGAAGGCTAAAGAAGTAGCCAAAGCTCTGGTGGAATGGGCTTTAGGTTTATTAGGCAATTTTGTTGTCTAATTTCATATACCAGGGAAATCAAAGATGTTAGCCATCTGGATAATGATACCTTTGAAACTGAAAGTCCCTTTCTGCTATAGGAGACAAACAGCTGATCAGATTTTCTGAATTGTTTTGTTCTATCCAAGTAGTACCTCAATTGACGATGAACATCCAGGCAGTGTAATTTTGTTCAGACCTATTGGAATACTCTGGAAAAAAGACAGGAGGTCAATGCTTTGGTTTAGATTTGATGTAGACCACCTTAGGCAAAAAGGACGGGTTAGTTCGTGGATACTCTGTCCTTATGAAACAAAAAGATAAGGAGGACGACAACTGAGTGCTTGAAGCTCTGAAACTCTTCTAGCTGATGTAATAGCTACCAGAAAAGAGTTTTCCATGATAACAATTTTAAGGAACAGGAAGCTGCAGGTTCGAAGGGGAAGAATCAAAGAAGCAAGAACTAAATTTACGTCCCAAGGAGGAGGAGGATTTCTTATAGGAGGTCTGAGAAGAAAAACTCCTTTCAAAAGGCTTTGCAGAGTTTGTGGGACATTAGGGCAGATTCAGAAATACCCACATGAAAGTTGGAAATAGCTGCCAATTGAACTTTAAGTGTAGAGGGAGATGAACCTGCATGGAAGAGTTCAGCTAGAAAATCAAGGACTAGTTGGATGGAAGCGGTGAAAGGATCTATGTCCTTTCCTTGAGCCCAATATGTGAAAACGTTCCCCTTACTCAAATAAATCTTCCTAGTGGAAGATTTATGGGAAACTATCAATATATCTCTAACAGAGTGAGATAATTGAGGAAGCCTGGCTAAGGTTGGAACTGGAGGAACCAAGCAGTGAGGTTCAGAGAGGGAGGGAGCTTATGAAACTGACCCGACTGATGGATCAAAGATCTGGAACTAGGTCCAGATTCCACGGTCGCCCAAGAGAAAACGATGTAGAAAGGGGAACCACACTTGTCGAGGCCAGTAAGGAGCAATGAGGATCAATGAGGCCTTCTGAGCGATAGCTTGAATTACTTGAGAGATCAGTGGGAAAGGAGGAAATGCATACAGAAGTCCCGGGGCCAAACTTGGACTAGAGCGTCTGCTGGGTTGGCCTGGTAAAGGGAATAGAGTGAAATATTCTCGCACTTGCTGTTTTGGGGAGTAGCAAAAGATCGCAGCAAGGCTGACCCCACTTGAGAAAAATTTCTCTCACTACAGAGTCTTTCAGAGACCACTCGTGAGGCATGAGAATAGCTCTGCTCAACTTGTCCGCAATATGATTGGACTTCGGGGATGTGCGGTACTATCAGAAAACGCTGAGAAGAAATGCCCATTGCCACAGTCTGAGTGCTTCGACACAGGGGATATGATCTGGTTTCTTGTTTGTTGATGTACCACACTACAGACATATTGTCTGTCTGGATTGCAATTGTTCCCAAGGGAAGAGAGTCTTGAAGGGCTTAACGCCAAAAGCACTGCTCTCATCTCCAGAACATTTATGTGCAAGTGGCATTCATTTGGTTGCCATGTGCCCTGGACTGTCCTGCCCTGATAATGCCCCCACCCGATCAGGGAGGCATCCGCTGTCAGTGTAGCAACCGGAGGAGGTGGAACAAAAGGTCTTCCCGACAGGAGATGGGGAAGACATCCACCACATGAGATGCTTTTGCCGCGTAATCACAATGGTGTGAGACATTGGAAGTTCCTGGTATGACCATTGAGTAAAAGCATCCACTGAAGGATCCGCATGTGGTATCTGGCTAATGGAAGGAGAGGTATGGCAGCCATAATTCCCAACACCTTTAGAACTAACCTGGCTTTGATTTTTGTTGTTGTTGAGAAGGAGTGATACCAATTTGTGAATGTCTGATATCCTTTGATGTGTTAACCTTGCAGACATGTTTATCGTTATCTAGATTTGCCTATGTAGGTAATAGCGACAAACAAAACAGACTTTAATTTATTGAAATACCCAGTTTTGACAAACTAAAAGCGAAAGTATAATCTCTGGCCATCAGAAGGAGATGCTTGGTGGGAGCTGTGAGGAGCCAGTCGTCCAAATATGGAAACACCTGGAATCCTTGTCGTCTCAGGTGAGAAGCTACCACTGCCATGCATTTGGTAAACACCGGGGCAGTGGTGAGACCAAAGGGCAGGGCCCTGAATTGAAAATGACTGGTTCCCAGCCTGAAGCGGAGGAATCTTCTGGAGTGCCTGTTCATTTTTATGTGATAGTACGCATCCCGAAGGTCTATAGAGCACATCCAGTTTCCTTTGCCCAAAAGGGGAAGGATGGATTGCAGCGTGACCATCCGAAATCTTGTTTTCTTGACTGATTTGTTCAAGACACTGAGATCCAATATCGGTCTCCAGTCCCCTGTTTTCTTTGGAACTAAAAAGAACCTTGAGTAGATTCCGGATCCTTGTTGGCCTGCTGGCACTGGCTGAATTGCTCTTTTTGCAAGCAGTTTTGAAATTTCCAAAGCTGCTAGATCCCTTTGAGTGGGTGGAACATCTGGAAGGGATTTTTGACTGATTTGGAAAAGCGAAGAAAGGGATAGAATAGCCGGAAATGATGGACTGTACCCACTTGTCTTGAGTCAGGGATAGCCAGGCTTCTGGGTACAGTGACAATCTTCCCGACTGCCTCAAGATGGGCAGTCGGGCAACACCTCAGGGATGCTGAAAAGGCTTGTCAGGAAGGCTTCCCGATTGCCCTGGTTCTATGGACCCCCTGCCCCTAGGGCGATCGCCTACCATTGTTATTCCCACCTCTGCCTTAAGTCCCTTGAGATTGTTTACGGAACCACATCTTTCCACCCTTCTGGCCTTTGGGGTAAGGCCTGAAGGAGTCGAAAACGGACTCGGCAGAAAGGGTCTGCCATCAGACTCGCACCTAGTCAGGGTTTCTTTCACTTGAGGACCAAAGAGATGATCCATCAAAGGGAGTTCGTGAAAGACGCCTTGAAAGGGTCCAAGGCCACCTGTCCCTGCGGTTTGCTCTCCTCCATCAGCGAAAGGAGGCATGGAGGAGTTGGATATGGAATTAAGGGTAGCCAGCTGCGTGTTCATCTTTTCTTGAAACCCAGCTGTAGGATCATTTCACTCGCTTCTGATCAAGTCCTCTGAAGACGAAAGTAAAATGGCACAGGTAGTTCAGCATGGTAAATGTCGCTGAGGAGAACATCCATCCATGGACCTAGATTCCTTGTTAGGTGGATGGACAGGTACTGAAGGATCAGCTAGTTCCTTCTTTGTGGCAGCAGCTACCACCATAGCATCCACAGAAACTCCTTTGTTAGAAATTGTTTGTCTGCTGGAGCTGTTATGAACTTAGGTCTCCTGGGGTGGGTCCACTGAATCAGGAGCCGTCCATGCCTTCTTAGCAACCACCTGCATGAGGGGGTCAAGGGGGACACCCAGGAGGTGGAAGGACGAGCCAACGCCTCAAGATACACAGATGGTTGAGGGCTGGCCAATTTCCCCTCTGTTTCAGGATCTCCAGAATGTCTGCAAATGAGACATCTTCAGAAGGGGAACCCTCAGAATCATCCAAATCTGTGTCTGACGTGATGGACTCAGGTGAGTCAATGTGTTTCCTCTTACACTTCCTCTTCCGAGGGGGCTCTTCTGCCAAATCAGGAGAGGCCTCGGAAGAGGATGAAATCCCACAGGGGTTCCTGAGGAGCTGGCTCTCTGCGGTCCGGGATGAGGGAGTGAACTTACCCTGAGGCACCATAGAGGGAGGAGCCAGGCTCTAACAATGACCTTGTCAGGCAGAGCCAGAGGTCCAGCTAAGAACCTCGGCACCGACAGCGATGGCTCGAGGCCGATGTCGGAGCCGAACTCACAGGGTCCGATGCCACTCACCCCAGATTCTTCCAAAGAAGAAAACGGAGCCGAAGACAATTGTATCGGCTCTGGCGTAATCACAGTCTCAAGTTCCACCGGCCCTGCCCGAACTCAAGAGAGTCGAAGGAGGAAAATGTTGATGGACGGGCAGGCATCGACTGATGAGTCGGGCTCTGAAGCATCTGGGCCAGTGCCTCGGACTTTAGTAGTCGACTCACTACCCTCTGAAGGTCATGATCCGACAGCCTCGATGACCTAGAGGAGTGAGACCTTCAGACAGCAGGGGAGATCCTGGAGCCAAGAGATGGTGACCTGGACCTCTTCTAGTTGTCGGCTCAAGGTCTGGTTATAACCTCGGCTCCGGAGCCACAGAAACTGTGGACTGAGACTTATCGGCTCCAGCCGGAGCCGATAAAGGCAAGGTTGAGAAACCTGAGCTGAAGACCTAGATGCCTTAGAGGACTTCCCTGTTGAAACAGACAGGGAATCCTCTGGCTTGAGTAAGCCTCTAAGAATTAATTTATTCTTTCTTTCCTGCAGGACCCTGGGGCTGAAGCCATGGCACACAGCACAGGAGTCCAGCAGGTGCAAAGGCCCCAGACAATAGACACAAGAAGTGTGAGCGCCTGCCAGAGACATTTTCTGACAGCACGCATCACACTTCTTGAATCGAGACCTTTGCTTCTTTAGACATTTTGTCTGAACAGGTGTACACAAACACACACAAACACACTAGTAATACCCTGTTAGATTAATACAATAAAAGTAGTAATACTAGTAATTTAAAGTACAAAACTACTTTAAACACACACCCAATTACCTAATTAGAAGGAGAAAGGCCTAGGTTAGAAAGGAAGAACCAAAGGTTCTTGGGGAAAAAATGGAAATTTTTTGGGAATAAAAATTTTTCTAACCTACACTAAGAAAAATATTAAATTAAAAGGGGTTTTTAAAGACTAATTTTCACAAGAAAATAGTACTCACCAGGAACCGGTAGAAACAACCAACCTCGAAGCTGTAGCGGCAAACGAGATCTGAGGTAACTCTCGCCTAGCATTGTGGGAGTGGAACCAACTCTCGAGCTTTTAGAGTCGGCTCGAACCCATCCAGCAAGAATGAAGGCGAGATAGACAACTTAACATCAATTGATTCAAAGATCTGAAAGATTTAGTTCTGTCAGGATAATACCAGAGTTGTCTGTGGATGCATGAAGTATCTTTTCTCCCTCATTTTGAATTCAGGAAGGAAAATGGGGAGATGGATAGTTCGGCATAAAATAAACTCAAATATCACTTTAGGCATAAAAGAAGAATTATTCTTAAAGAAATCCTGTCTCTGTGGAAAATCAGAGAGGGCTGACTTACCATAAGAGCCTCCAACCCAGATACCGATTGGTCTGACCTCTGTAAGAATGGTAAAATTGTTTTCCAGTTTTCCATACTAATAACCTCAAGTAAGCCAGGTTATCTGGTTCAAATGGAGCAAGTGTTACATTCTTTAACATAAAATTAAGATCCCAAAGAAGGGCCACTGGTTTTCTTGGAGGCTTGTGCAAAACCAGTTTCAAAATCATTTTGGTATGAGAATGCATTGAAAGAGGAGGATCTATATGCAGACATGCTAAAATAGCCTATAAATGAATATTGATAGAAGAGTAAGAAAGGCTATAGGATAGTAACTTGCACATGTCTTGCCTTCATTAGTATCTGCTGCACATCCTCAATAAAGAGGTGCCTACAAGGAATTAAGACTATCATCTAGGCAGTCAACTGAAGTTGATTGGTGTCAGGGTCATCAAACATGCCCCTGTGTGAGTAGATCCAGTCTGTAAAGAATTTGTGATAATTGCCCTTGGTCATTTATAAAAGAAGAGAGAACCATGATTGACTGGGACAGAAATGAGTCACCACAATGACCTTTGTACCCTGGATATTAGTGTCCAAGGAAAAGGAAAGGCATCAGACTTCCAGGCCTTCTAGCATGGAGTCCTGGAGCGGAATCTTGCTGTCAGATTGTTGACAGGAGGTAGAAAGGTCTGTTTGAGGAACTCCACATGGATGGATCAAATTCTTGGAAGACCCCTTGAGCTAGATTTCATTCATGAGGGTCTGCCCTTGTCCTGCTCAGTTTATCTACAACACACTTTTGCTCTGACGAAATACAGAATGCCTATAGAGTGAGATTGTGTTGCAAGTCTGTATCCCATTCTAACATGGTTAGGCTGCATAGGTTTGCCCCCTTGTTGATGAACTAGGTGGCTGTGGTATTATCTGTTAACAACTTGAACAGATCCAGGGAGCCAAAGATGATTGAGAGTCAAGTGCCTTGATGAGTGCAAGCATCTATTTTATATTTATGTGTCTGCATCTGTCCTTGTGTTCCATGCATCTTGCACTTTTATCCCTCCTGAAACTGCTTCCCAAGCAAAGTCCAAGGCATCTGTGCTGACTGACTGCTTTGGAACAGGGAGGGAGAAGAAGAGACCTGGATTTAGAGATATCTGTTGTCTCCACCAAGTGATTTATCTTCTGAAAAAATCCCAGCACTGGGATCTGAAAAAAAGAAGGGTGTTAGTGCTGGACCAAAGAGACTTCAGATACCACTGTACCTTTCTTATATGGAATCTTGCCAGGAGTATTATGAGACTCACAGAGGCCAGGAGACCCAAATTCCTGAAGTATTTCTGAGTAGAAAACCCAATAAACAGATACAGACCTATTTTTTCATGTGGAAGAAAAGCTCTTTGAACTGTGGTGTCTAGCTGATATTTCAGAAACACAATCCAATGAGGAGGAGTTGACAAAGACTTTTGAATGTTCTCTTGGAATACCAGCTTGTGTGAGATCACTCATTCACTCGAGAGATTTCTGGCACTTGGAAAAAGACTGCAAAGATAAGCAAGTCATCTAAATATGGACAAATGTAATTATTCTGTAGCCTGCAATGACTTATAACTGCAGCTAGACACTTTGTGAACACTCTTGATGTACTGGATAGTCCACAGGATAAGCAGAGAACTGATAATGCTTTGTGTGTCTACATCACATTAAAAAACGCCTGAAGGCTGGATGAATAGGAATGTCATGACAAGCATCTTTTACATCTAGCGATACTAGGAAACTTGAATGAGGAAGAAGTGGTAATAGGGTATGAAGTGACATCATTCTGAATTTGGGTACCATCACAAACAGGTTTAGGAAAGATAGATCCAGAATTTTTTTCCAAGCATTTTCTCTCTTTGGCATTACAAATATCTTTAATAAAACCCGTTTCCCACCTGAGAAGGGGGAACTGGTTATATCATTCCCTGGGATAGCATTGGATGAAAAACAGGAGGAAACAAAAGAGTCTGTTCTGCAGGATGAGGAATTACCCTCAAGGAAAGGGGGAATGTCCTCCCATTGCCATCTGTAACCTTGATAAATGATTTTCAGAACCTATTTGTTTGTAACTATCAGTTGCCAAAGAGAAAAGTGGAGATACAGACTTTCAGGAAGAAAAAAGGGGGCTGCCAGAAAGGGGGGGGGGGTGATCAATGTGTCTATCATTCTGAGTGTCCTTAATTTTGGGAGTTTCCAGAATTCTTCTTGGAACCTCCTTGCCATTTCTTCTTAAATGCCCATTTACCTGAATTTTGTTGAGACTATTTATTTTGTTTCTTACCAAAACTGGATGAGTAGTTACAGGAAATATTCCCTGTATCAGTTTATACCTTTAATCACATTATTTGATCATCTCTGTAGCATAGGAGCCAAAAGGTACATTTCTATCCAAAGCAGAACTTAAACTCTCATTTTTATCATCATATGGGATGTTCTGAGAATGCAGTGCAAACCTTCTCATAACCTACCAGTGGCTGGAGCCCCTGAAGAAGTATAAACAGAGTCATACACACATTGTATACAATGAGCAGTGACTTGAAAATAGCATTAATTAAATTAGTTAAAGCAGATTTTTTTTGTTACAAAATGTTCCTCATACTTTCACAATTAGTCAGGACAAACCTTAACATATCAGCCTGATAACTCAAAATTCTGAAAATCAAAGTTGCAGAAGCATACAACCCCCCCCCCCCCCCGTACTTCTCAGTTATCTTCCCATCCTTACTAGAGACAGTAGGATTGGAATTAAAATGTTTATCAACAAAAGGATTAACTACGACGATTGCTACTTGAACAGGTTTGGGAACAGTGTACAAAAACTTAAAAGAATAAGGAACTTTATATATCCTATCTGCCCTTTTAAGGGGCAGATGGCAGACTGTCAGTGAAATCGCATGTAGTGACACACATTCTCTAAAGCTGACAGAAGTGAAGGAATGGATGTAGGTTCTGGAAATTCCTTCAGTAATAGCTCATGGCATTTTCTTAGGGACTGAGAAGCCTCAGTGTGTTCTGCCACTGATAATGCCGACACATTTTAGAAATAGTCTTGGGGAAAGAGAACCCCCACAGGGAGAGTCAGAAACTGAGCTCTCCTCTGAGTGTCAATCAGAAATCAGAGGAGAAAATGTGTATCTGTCCCTTCATCCTCCTGTCCATATTCAGAATCTTTAATCTCTGTGAGAAAGGAGGTATCACATTTTCTTTTACCAGAAACTACTTTACAAGGAGAATCACTAGCCCAAATCCATAAGCCAGACCCATTAAATTACTCCTGTCTAAGGAAATATGAGAAGTAGATGCATTATTACTTGTCTGTTTCTTTTTGACATGAAAAATGGGACCAACAGTTTTATTTATGGCAGCAGCAGCTTTCTCAGGGGTGGGTACAACAATGTTTCAAAACAGGAAAGCCTTCCCTGTTATCTCCCCAAGGACTGACAACATTGCCTCTCCTGTGCCCACTACAGGAACTCCAACAGCTGCAGATGATGTGGCTAACCCCTGGTCCATAGCAGTTGGTGGTGCTACACTCGAGGAATCCGGGGTTAATGATGACTGGTCTGAGGTACCCCTAATGGCCACAGCGGAGTCACCCACCAGTGGCTAAGGCAAACTGGTAGCCTACTACGATGGCAAAAGCTTCTGGCTTAACTTCTACTTTTTGTGGGTGGAAGAAGGACCAACTGTGGGACTGACGGAATGTTCCTTAACCAAGCTGAAAATGGTGCTTCTTTCCCTAGGAAAATAAGCAGCAAATACCAGTAAAAAAAACATCTTTAAAAGTCACATTTTTCACAAACCCAGTAAAAAAAAAACCTTTGCTAGCTCCTCAAAGCACAATAAAACACATTTCTCCACAGCAAAAAATGTTTTTTTTAATTACTTTAAACTTTTAAACTGACAGGAAAAAAAGAGCACTCTCATTTAAAAGTACAGTACAGTACAGTCTGTGACAGTCTGTTAAAACACAAACTTCTAGTCTTAAAATAAGTTTTCTGAACAGGAAAGTATCAATAATAAACAAAATTATTAAATGGAAGGTTCTTCCCCAAAGAGAAAGTACAGTTTTGTACCTACCATAAATGTAGATGTTAGAGTGCTAATACAGCTGCAGTCATAACAGATGGGGTTCTCCTGCCGTCAGGCGGGTCCTCGGTCGGCCGAATTCCAAAGTCTAGGTCTGGCATCGGTTGTCGTCGCTTTCTTTCCTGACGTCAGTGCGACAGGGGTATATAAGACACAGCTGACGCCATTTTCTTCAGTCTTTCTTGCCCCAGATGTCAGGTGCTCCCAGAAGGAAGGCAAAATATATAAAATATATATATATATATATATATATATATATATATATATATATATATATATATATATATATATATATAAAATATATAATCATGCATTGCAATATAATCAAAAAACAGTAGTTGCAAGCAAATACACCATAGAAGGATACACCATAGAAGGATAACCCAATCAAGTTGTGAGATGAGGAGTTAGCCACTAGGTCTGTACCCATAGGGGAAGGAGGGAGGGAAACCTGGACTGCAGCTGCATTAGCACTCTGACATCTACATTTATGGTAGGTACAAAACTGTACTATGTTCATCGTGCATACAGCTGCAGTCATAACAGATGGGTAGAATCCCAAAGCTACACACAGGGTGGTAGGCACTAGGTGGAACTGGGAGGAGCCAGGATGCCCTGCAACACAGCAGTGGCAAAGCCTACTCTAGTTTTGGAGTATAAAGGTAGGTGGTAGTGTTTAGTGAAGGTATGCACAGAACTCCAAGTGGCTGCCTCCAAAATATCTTTGGTAGGGACTCCTCTGAGGAAGGCTGCAGAGGTAGCTGTGGCCCTTGTGGAGTGGGGTCTGATGCCTGCAGGTACAGATTTACCATGGAAGGAGTAACAAAACCGTATGCAGTGGCCTATCCATTTTGAAATAAGTCTGTTTGGAAACTGGCTTCCCTTGAGCTCCTACAGCATAGGACACAAAGAGTTGTTCTGATTTCCTGAAAGGTTTGTTCTGTCCAAATAGTAATGTAGCTGTCTATGGATGTCTAAGGAACGTAGCAGCCTTTCCCCTTTGTTTTGAGGATTGGGGTAAAAATTAGGTAAATGTATGGCCTAATTTAAAGCTACCCTGGATACTACCTTAGGCATAAATGATGGGTTGGTTCATAGGGAAACCCTGTCCTGATGGAAGATGAGAAAGGGCTGCACAGCCATGAGGGCTTCTAGTTCCGAAACCCTACGAGCTGAGGTAATGGCCAGAAGGAAAGCTGTTTTCCAGGATAAATATTGCAAATCTGGTGAGGCAGCTGGTTCAAAGGGAGGAAATGTTAATTTTTCTAGAATGTAATTAAAATCCCAGGCTGGTATTGGTTGTTTCCTTGGAGGTCTTATATTCTTAGCCCCTCTGAGGAACTGTCTTAAGAGTGGGTGGGAGAATAATGGTGGTTCAGTGTTGTATTCAGCAGAAATGGCTGAGGCATGGATTTTGATGGAAGAAAATGAAAGTCCTCTGTTCAACAGCTCAGCTAGATACTGTAATATCTGAGGTAAATTCGGTTTTCTAGGATCCTGGCCTTTTTTCTCATTCCAAGTGCAAAACCGTTTCTATTTTGCGGAGTAAGCCTTTCTAGTAGATGACCTTCTGGCCTCCAAAATGACATCCTGCACCTCCTTGGAGAGTAGGGTCTGTTGTGGTGTTAAGGAATTTTCCATGCAGCCAGATTGAGTGTTTTCAGCTGACTGTGAAGAGTTTTGTAGCTGTGCTGAGTCAGTAGAAGAGGCATTAGAGGTAGGGTCCAGGGAGGAGAATGTGTTAGGCTCCTCAGGAGTGGGTACCAGTGTTGTCTTGGCCAGTCTGGAGCGATCAGTATCATCTTCGGTCTGTCTGCTCTTGCTTTCAAGAGCACCTTGGGCAGAAGAGGCAAAGGTGGGAAGGCATAAACTGTCTGTGCTGCCCAACTGAAAGAAAGGGTGTCCACTCTCCAGGCCTTTGAATGGAATGTCCTTGAGCAGAATTTTGTCAATTGATGATTCCTGTGGGAGGCAAAGAGATCTATGTCTGGCCTTCCCCACGCTTGGATTATCTTTGTAAACACTTGAGGATGCAACTTCCATTATGCTTGGGTCTGTCATATTTCTGCTTAGATTGTCTGCCAGCGTGTTTTCCAAACCTGGCAGGTACTGTGCTTGAAGTTCGATTTGCCATTCCAGAGCCAAGTTCCAAAGTGACATGGCCAGCCTGCACAGGGTGTATGAATGCGTTCCTCCTTGTTTGTTTATGTACCATATTACTGTGGTGTTGTCTGTTCTTATCAATAATTGTCCTGGATGCAGGAGGTCCTTGAAAGCTGTAATTGCATTTATCACTGCTAGCATTTCCTTTTGATTGATGTGTAGGACCATTTGCCCTGAATGCACCTGTCTGTCATGTGTGCCCCCCAGGCGTAGTCTGAAGCATCTGTTGTGATGACTTGATTTGCTTGAGGCTTGCAGAATGGTAGACCTGTGTTTGTTTGGCATGCTTGGGCCCACCATAGAAATTCCTTTTGCAAACATGGGATTAGTGATATTATTGTTTTCAAACTGTGGCTGTGTTGAGACCACAGGTTTTTTAGGTACCATTGAAGTTTCCTCATATGCAATTTTGCACATGGGATTAGAAGAATGCAAGATGCCATGAAGCCCAGAGCCTGCAGGATTTTCCTTGCCGTTAGCCTGGTACAATTTGCTAGTATTTTGAAGTACTGAGTTAGTTGCCCCTGTTTTTCTGGCGTAAGATAGGCCATCTGGGTGTTTGTGTCCAAGTTGGCACCCAGGAAAATTATTTTCTGAGATGGTGTTAACCTGGATTTCTCTTTGTTGACTGTGTATCCCAGAGAATTCAATAACCATGTTACATAAGCCAGATGTTCCAGAAGTATGTGTTTGCTGTCCGCTTGGATCAGGCAATCGTCCAAATAAGGGTAAATTTGTATCCCTTGAAGTCTGCAGTAGGCAATTACTGATGCCAGGCATTTCGTGAATACTCTGGGCGCAGTAGATAAGCCAAAGGGCAATGCAGAGAATTGATATTGGATTGAACCTGCAAGAAATCTGAGGTATCTTCTGCAGTTTTGTCTGATTGGGACATGCAGGTATGCCTCCTTGAGGTCCAATGTTACCAGCCAAGACTCCTTGCCCAGCATGGGAAGAAGCTGCTGTAAGGTGAGCATCTTGAATTTTGGTGCAGTAGAAATGTGTTTAGGATGGATAAGTCCAAAATGGGTCTCCAATCTGTTCCCTTCCTTGGTACCAGGAATAGTCTGGAATAAAAACCTTGACCTTGCTTGTGAGTAGGTACCTCTTGAATAGCTTTCATGTCCATGAGCTTTGAAATTTGTATTTGAGCCTCTGCCCTTTGATTGTGTGGCAGGTTCGGCATGCCTCTCATTTTTGGAAGTGTGTGAAAATGAAATCTGTAGCCTCTGTTTATAATGTCCAGGATCCATTTGTCTGTTGTGATAATATGCCAATTTTTTGAAAATAATGTCAGTTTTCCTCCCAAGGGTGCTGCCAGCTGAGACTTGCTTGGCATGCAAAGGGGAAAGTCATTGGGTTTGTTTCCTGTATTGTTGTGCACTGTCTTCCACCTCTTGGTGCTGGAGTTTGCGATTGTCTGCCTCTATATGATCCTTGAGTTTGTCCTCTGCCCCTTGTGCCTGTATCTACCTCTTTGGGGCTTGTCCGTGGCTGGAAAGGACCAGTTTTTTGAAGGCCAATTTCTGCTAAAACGTGGTGGTTGTATCTGTAGAAAGGCTTTGACAGTTTGCATAGATTTAGCTTTTTCTTCCATTTTCCGTAGTATCTCCTCAGCATTAGTACCAAATAATACATCCTTTTGTAAAGGAGCATCTAGTAGTTTAGCTTTAACATGATCAGGCAAGGTTTGTTCCCCAAGCCAGGCATGTCTACGAATGACTGATCCTGTAACAGCAGCTCTACTTGAGGCCTCTAGAGCATCATAGCCACATTGTAATGTGTGTTTACCCACTTGTTCTGCACTATGCATCATATCCTGCAACTCCTTCAAATCTGGTTGTTCAGGTTGTGACATTTTATTCCTTAATTGTGGTAACAGAAACTGCTGATATTTAAGCATATGGAACTGACAATTTAAGGCCCTCATGGCTAGGGTGGCTGAGGTATATACCTTTTTTCCCCACCTTTCTAAGGATCTAGACTCTCTTTCGGAAGGTAATGGGTTCTTAGCAGTAGAGGCCTTCATTCCCTTGGGGCCTTGAGAAATGGTTTCAGGGTAAGCATTATGGCTTTTGTAAAGAAATTGGTGTACCTATCAGGCTTGACTGGGGCAGGAGGCAGGGAATCCGGATTAAGGCAAGCCTCCGAGTAAACATCATCAAGTATGTCCAGGACAGGAGGTATCGCCAGAGGTCTGTGCTGAGGTAGCAAAAGAAATTTCCTAAGTCTTTTCTTGGAATCTGAAAAATCTTGGCCTTCCCAGTGGAAGTGTTCCCTCAAGGTATGCAAGGTTTCCCCGAAAGAAAAATCCTCTGGGGGAGATACAGAAGGAATGGACTGCTCTGCATCAGAATCTTCAAAGGGAGAGTACGAGTGCTCCTCTTCATCAGAATGTTCTGAAATAATGGAGCCCTGGTCAGAAGAGGGAGAATCTTCCTCCACTCTGGGTCTCTTGTCCGGAGGGGGTTGGGAACCCCTGATAAGAGTAATTAAATCCTCAGCCATTTTGAGCATCTGCTTTTTAGGCATGGGGCCTGGAGATGGGCCCTGTGCAACAGGCCTCTTGGGATGCATGGCTGATTTGGACTTAGTAAAGGCCTTTATGGAAAAGGAAGATGAGGGCCTGAAGACACCATGGGTGGAAGTGGACCTGTCCACATTAAGAGGCTCAACACTCACAGTGGCTTCGGTAGCTGTAGTCAGGGTATGGGCCGAGGTACCTGCAGTCTCGGTTACAGAAGACACTGCCAGAGAAGTGTCCGGTAGTCAGGGCTGCGTGAGGCGCCTCGCTGAGAACCGACCACGTGTAGCCGGTTTTGGCGTCGTGTGTCAGTCTTTATCCTTGCGTTTTTTGGACAAAGTCGGAGTCTCAGATGACATTTTATAATCAAAAGCTTTACCAAAAAAAGTGCTGGGCGAACTCCGCCCGACGCTTAATAGTGCTTATTGAAAGTAGCACAAAGCGACAGCCCGAGACGTCGTGGTCTGGGCCTAAACAAGGTATACAGAGGGAATGGAAATCCTTATGCGGTATTTGCTTCCCACAAGAAATACAATTGTTAACTTTGTCTGACATCGGTCTGAGGCAAGAAAAGTTTCCCCAACGGGGTACTTGGCTTTAAAGAAGACTTCTGTTTCCAAATTTTCGTAATTTCAGGAGCTGGCCGACCGGCACTTGCGAACTGCTTCTGCTTCGGGCACCGCGCAGCTAAAAAGACTGAAGAAAATGGCGTCGGCTGTGTCTTATATACCCCTGTCGCACTGACATCAGGAAAGAAAGCGACGACAACCAATGCCAGACCTAGACTTTGGAATTCGGTCAACAGAGGACCCGCCTGATGGCAGGAGAACCCCATCTGTTATGACTGCAGCTGTATGCACGATGAACATCTTACCTGCCCAGCAAAGGAACAGCACAAGCATACGCTGATCCTTGAAAACCTCAAGAGTGTACTCTTCAGGAGGAGTACAACTTCTTTTTTAATCAGCTCAGCTCAAACTGCCTGACTGTTTGGGGACCTGGAAGTTTCCCTGAAATTTTGGAAGCTGGCCAGATATAATCCCATACAGCTACAGCTAGTGAAGCAGTGATCAATATGATGAACATCAAATGTAACTACTTAAGGGACACTGTCTGGGACACTGTCTGAGAGTTATGTCGAGTCATGCCACCCAATGTCTAATACACTTCGTTGCAACTCAAATGATTAAACTACCGCTTCTTTTCATCTGTATTTTTGTTTTAGAATTTAATTTGTAACCATCACTTACTATGTTTGTTGTCATAGGCACCGGAACCATAGAGCGAAGGGGAAGGGGAGCCCCCCACTTTTGCAAATCATCCATACCTCCAAACTGTCCCAAATTACTTCTTTATTTTTGAATTATTTTAGTTTGTCACGCTTTAGCCGACATCATCGCGTGCGCAATGACGTCAGCTCGTCAGGGCTACCAGCCTGTTGGAGTTGAGCTTGCAAACGCACATATTTCTGGGTTTCCGGCTGGTTTTAAATGCTTTCTGCAAGCGGGGACGGACGGTTTTATTTAGCTGCTGCTGCTGCTTGAATCAGAGAAGGATTTATTTTCAGAAGCTGCCTGCTGCCTGGGTGAAAAGCTGCTGCTTCTCGGAAGACTGAGGATGGAGTCTGGACTGGCTGCCGGGATTTACTGGGAGACGTACCACAGAGAAGTTGAACACAGACATTTTCAGAGTGAGTAAGCTGCTGGGTGAAGAGAGTGTGTGTGTGTGTGTGTGTGTGTGTGTGTGTGTGTGTGTGTGTGTGTGTGTGTGTGTGTGTGTGTGTGAAAATGCCCCCAACGGAATACATCTGGTGACTAGAGATCTAGAGGTACTCAGGCTCAAACCGGTAAAAACAGCCTAAAGTCCCTAGCCACCATCACTTGTGAATTTATGCCTCACATTTTTGTTCTGTTCCTCTGGTTTTCAGGAGTGGCAAAACAAAACCTTTTATTCTAGCAATTTTCTAATGTTATAAAATCAGTATTTGAAATGTGTTCCTATTTTGGGGCTGTATTCCCCCATTATTGGCTTTGATCTGTATTTTTGTGCTAAGAGGTTGAGAGCTATGGTGCAACGTGAGAACTGAATTCGCTAAATGATATGATAGCCATTTAAGTTTGTATTCCTGTCTTTCAAGAAACTGCTGGTTTAGCTTAGTGGTATGTTGCTGTGACTGTAGTACACAGGGTTCTGGGTACAAGACTTGGCAGTGAAATGCATGGTGGTAACAACATTTTATGCAAGCAACTTTCCAAAATTATAAAAGCAATGTTTAAAATGTGTCCCTGGTTTTTGGCCTTTAACCCCCCCCCCCCCACAATTGAAAATAAGTTCAAGAAGCTGTGCAACATGTCTATGGCTTACACTACTGTGATTCTGTATTTATATATTGTGTGTAGAAGTAGACTGTTATCATGGAAATTTTCTGAATAGGGCAGTTTTATTATTATTGGTGCATGCATTTTTCTTCATTACCTACTGGAAAATGTTTAAACCATAAATCTAAAATGCAGTTGTGTGTGGAAGTAGACTGTTATCATGGAAATGTTCTGAATAGGGCAGGTTTGTCATTATTGGTTAATGCATTTTTGTTTCATTGCCTACTGGAAAAATGTTTAAACAATAAATTTAAAATGTGCACTAACTTAAGTCTAACAAGTGTGCTGTATTATACAAGGAATATAATGTAATGTAATACAATCAGGAAGGTGAATCAAGAAATGCATACATGTATGCATGGCACTAAAATGTGTTTGAAAACAGCCCAGGACAAATGTTTAAGGCCTAGGATCCTCTTTGTGAGATACTTTTGCAGCCTCTCCAGTCGATGCAAGTGTTTAGTGAGGTACACCCCAATTGGGGCATTGTACTCAATGACTGGCCTAATGAGGGAAGAGTAGAGGAAGGCAATGACCTTTTCTTCATGACCAACATTATCAAACTCCTTCTGTATGTCACAGATTAAAACTTATCTCCTTTCTGTAAATGATCTAGATCCCATATTAATAATTTTCAAATTTTTATACTTTATTTCATAAACTTTCTTTTCCAAAACAGTTTCTATCAGAAGTAATGCTTAATTGCAATATTTTTTCATTTTTATGTTATAATCAGTTTTTTCATTTGTACAAAAATCCTTTAAGTTTAGAACAAAAATGGCATAGAACCTACAACTGATGCAGTAAATAATTTTGTCAGTAAATAATTTTGTCAATCATGAAGAATCCTGGGACATTCGAAAAACACAGGAAAAATAGTACAAAATGTCAGTATCATAACATTTCAATAAAACCTCACCACCATGTTATACTGAATGACACAAAAGAGTATACCCCAATCGTCCCGTTAAACAACCTCAACCCTTCTACTAGCTCAAAATATTAAGCCTCATCTCGATAGAAACTATTAGTCTTCAATTCTCTAAACATCCTTTTCAACTTTTTTCCCCAGATATGTAATCACTTAATTCACCTCTTCAAATACATCAATGCCTATATTGCATCATTCATTGCCTTTTACTAAGACTGCTTGCTATTTTCCTGTTTAAAAATCTAATAGTCATACCATATGCTGTACCATCCTGTAATAGGATCTCTCACCTAACAATGCCTTTTTCACTACATTCCTTTCTTTTTCCATCAGTGCATTCAAATCCCAGTGCTCTATTCTTTGTTGCATATCTCTGTCCTTTCCATACATCGTCTCCATGGAGTCTATTTGTATATTTTTCCTGCAAACTCTGTGCTTAAATCATTAAACTATGATCCATCTCTTTTTAAATTTATCCTCAACAATGGAACAATTTCTTCCCGTCTTCCTTTCATTATCAACTTCACTGTAATTTTTGTCATAAATTTCCCTTTGTAAATCTTTGCTTATGTGCAGTTAATAGTATTAGTGTGTGTGTGTGGGTGTGCGAGCGCATGTGTATAACTATAAACGGTCTATATTATTTTTCTTTCACATGTAGCAAGTTTCTGCATTGTGTATGCAAAGGTTATATTTTTGTTTACAATCATAATCACGGACTTCATGTTTTGAAATAGTGTCTCATATCCATACATAAAATATGCATGACCTTTTAGATCTTTTTTATTCCTTTCTGTATTGAAATCACACTATTTTCTTCCCCATACATATTGGTACTAGTAATATTGTCAGAGAAAATACTTTCAACTTTTAGAATTAATGTCCCTTCAACTTTTCACTCGACTATATAGAACATTTATTTCCTTATCTAAATAGAAATTGATACAATCTGACCATACTTATGCCTGGTGTAGCTTTCAATTGTAATTTTTGTCTTCTGTCTCAAATTAGTATTAAATGTGCCTATCCATATAATTTTTATGTTTTCTGACAAATTTTAATTTCTCATATAATTCTTTACTACCTTACTTAAAGATACTGTATGCATATAAATACACACTATCTTTACTACTTCTCCTTAACTTAAACTTTCTATTCTACACCTTCCTGGCCACACCATATTACCTCTTGATATTTTAATTTGGTATATATATAATTCCAGAACACTCTTCTCCCTTTGACCATATTACTGTTTGTCTTGACATGCTTTGTGTGATACACAAACATCTAAGACAAATAAAACATCAGCCTTTTCGATTTATAAGCATTAAGCTTCTTACCAGAGACTTTATGCTGCTCATATTATACAATTAATATGCAGATGAACTAGGGCTGCATCGAATAGGGGGCTAATAGTATTTGGCCAAATCAGGAGGTAAACTAAACGCTAAAACAAAATAGTTTTGCAAACTTTCCTGTGCTGCGTTCTGCTGTCCATGCACTTTGACAAGGGCTAAAAGTAAGAAACTGTACATACATTTAACTCGCCACAAAAGACAAAACCAAAAAACAAATATAAACTAAAAAAAAACACAATGGAGCTGTGACCAAATACCTGTCAAAGCTTTTTACTGATGTTACAAATCGCTGTCAAAGCTTTTTACTGATGTACATTTAGCACAGAACTGCTGCATTAGCTTTCAAAAACACCAATTGTTCCATGTTGTCAGCATTAAGACAATTTCTTGCTTCACTGAAGGTATCACCAGCCGTACTAAAAGGCCGTTCACTTGGCATGCTTGTAGGTGGTGCAGAAATGTAGTGCTTAGCCGTATGACACAATGTTGGAAATCTGGACATGTTCATTTTCCACTAATTCAGTGGGTCAGAGTCTCTTGGAACACACGGCTCTGTTAGAATGTTGTTCAGTTCTGTTTCTATGGAGACAGAATTATTGACGTTCAGTGCCGGAACAGGCTGCAACTGATCCCAAGATGACCAAAATTCTTCTGCGATCGTCTTTGTCGTTTTTGTTGGTGGTGGTTTGTTCACTTCAGAAACAACTTCAAATGGCTGATTTGTAAGCTGAATCACAGGCATTGATAATGTTGGCTGACACAGTAATGTTGTAGTGACAATGTCAGTTTTGGCTTTTACCTACCACACAGGTGTCAAGAAATGCAGCTTGAAGTGTGGATCCAAGCCAGCCAAAACTGTGTAAATGCCATTTTCATACAAGTCAGAAAATCTCCTTAAGGATATTATCAGTTCACTGACCGTCTTTCTGATTCCGTTATTAGCTAGATCTTTCTGCAGATACAACAAGACAGTCTGAACAGCTGGTAGGATCAGTGAAAAACAAGAATTGTTGCAGCATATTTCATGTGTTAGTTGTTCAAATAGCTGAAGAAATGCAATAATTCTTGCTGCTAAAGACCACTGGCTTGTCGTCATGGACAGCACCTTGCAGGATTTGTCATCACATTCAGCAACATACATAGATGCAGCAAGTTTGCTCCAACAACTGATCCAACATCTGTTACGCTGAATTCCACCTGGTGACAATGACCTGATGAAGCTTATGTTTTGGTACGTAGAGTTGTTCTTGGATGGCATGAAGGCACAAGGTAGCATTTGAAGCGTGTTAAAAATATCCCACAATCTTCCATAACAGTGTTATCAATTCAGCAACAGATGGCTTTGTCAGAATCGCACCATTCAGAGACAGATGTTGAGTGGGGGCAAAACAACTGAATTGCTCAAATCCGCATCGCATAACGCTTTGACCGTGTTGGCATCTTCATCATGTAAGACCAAGTTGGATGTGTTCATTGTCAATATTCCAGCGATTCATCATGTCAAGTAGAGCATCAGTTAGTCGAGACCCAGTGTGCTGTCCATCTAATTTCTGACAATGAAGGACAACAGATCTGTGGGCACATGTGTCATCAATCCAATGTGCAGTTAAGCTCATGAAAGATTCTGTTGTTGCCTGTGCCATCCATGTATCTGTGGTTATACAGAGAAATAGTGCTTCTCTGACAGCAGTCTGGACATGGCCCCATAATGTTGTACATCTCTGGCATGACTTTTTAAGTGAAGTATTTGCAGCTTGGTAGCACGTATCTAGGCTCAAGTACACCAGTCAATTCCTTAAAGCCTCTATCAATGATTAAGTATGGCTGGATGTCAATGACAATCATTTTTGCGATGACACACTGTATTTTGTTCACCTCGGGACTATGAATGGACCGTGTTTTTTTCTTGCCAATCATGTCGCTCAGTGTTTGCTGAACCATGCCAGTCTACTGAGTGTCAGACGGCCAACTTGCTGTTGCTGCTTTTTTCTTGTGAACGACTTCTTTGTATTCGGTAGGATGCTTAAAGGACAAATGATTATTTACTGGAGATGTTATAAATGACTTTGCTGATCCACCTCCACAAGAGAGGACTGCTTTGCACAACTGGTACATTGCTTTTGTTTCATCATCACATATCTTGAAACAATTCCAAACTGGACTTATCCATCAATGAACGACACAAATGTACTTTAAATCTTCACTTAAATATGATCATACAAAATAGGCTACAAACACAGTGTCAATAATACACTGATGAGTGTGCCAACATGGTATGTCCTGTACATGAATAAGCTCACTGGCACAACAATGGCCTAGCATGCACAGGCATAAAAGATCTAACATGATGCCACCTACCTTCAATACATTTCACCACAGCTTATTTTTTTTCACAGCATCCCATTGATTCCATGCTAAGGTAGGTAAAATATTACCGGTACAGCTAGGTTACGGATGGTCCCACCAATTGACATGGACCATATTACAGCTACAGACTGATTGGGCTGTCGATAAGGACACGTGACTACTATTCGTATTCTGTCTGAGTGCACTATTTGGCTGAATACGAATAGACTATTCGGCCTGCTATTCTGCACGGAAGCAAATACAAAGCGAATATTAAGTACAGCTCTAAAATAAACCTATGATCTGACTTTGCAGATTAGACAGGAAATGACAAAGAATGGCATATCCAAAAGTTCAGACGTTATTTAGGTACAAAGACAACTCAATACTGGAAAAATGCAAAAATAGCACATTAGTACAGCTCACATGAACATGATGCCATGACTCTTCTATTAAGCTGCTCAGACAGACTAATGTGTGCAATACACCTAATTATATAAAAGAAAGAAGTTTAACCTCTAAATGCATTCAGTGCTGGGGAAGTCTAGCACACCTTTTACCATATTATGGTAACAATGAGGTTAAACCACATCAGATAAAAGCAAGACTTGGATTTACTGTAATACCAGGTATTCCTTTGTCACAAAATTTATGTCTTTGGAGTTAGGATATGCTAGCTAGATGTTTGGGGGTGCAGGGGTTCCCTCTTGTAAAATCACTTATTATTGCAGTTAGTAGTTGTAGTATTACTTGTATGTTAAGTTCAATAAAATATACATATTTATGATGCACTGCATTTTTTTTACATTGACAGCTAACCTAACATCAGTCATGTATTCTTTTTACTTGTGCATTACATTTGTTGATCAGGCATGCCCATGTAGGGAATCAATTTTCAGTGGAGCACTAGAGGTAAAACAACACATAAGCTTATGTTACCCAAAACAAAAAAACGAAGAGCCTTACAGATTACTCTCTTCTGTTTTATCTCTGACATATTCGGCACTTTCTGCAACTGACAGATTCGGTATTCTTGGTTTGGGATTATATGATTTTGCCTTTTAAAATTCTTGTGTAAAATGTAGATGCACCTGGGAAGAAAAATCAATGAAATAATTACAAGAATGCAGTGGAAGCTGCAACAACAACATATGAGAAAAGGGATCAGGTCTAATCATACTAGATGACATAAATGTGGGCTAGAGGTACGAGAGAGCAAGGAAGGTTGACTGGAAAGTGGGATTTATGTAAGAGGCAATACCACTAAAAGACAAGAAGTTATTATTGCTCTGTATAGCAGTTAAGACTCCACCCCCCCCCCCAATCTACATTACTGGGTGCTCTTCTGTAAACTTCAAAATTCCAAGATAAAAACTGGGAAGCAAATCAGAGGAGGGTACCAAACCCTGTGTCTAGTCTGCACCAGAAACTGTAACAAGAGACTAGAAGTACTCTAACATACATAAGACTAAACAAAAAGGAGGTACAACCAGGGGATATGACAGGTGCTTTAAAGTACCTTGGTTCATAGGTTCATAGGTTCATAGGTTTATACTAGGCTATCTGCCCTAAGGCATTTATAAGCCTAGCCCAAATTTTTGTGGCTTACGCCACCCCTCATGAAAAAATACTGTGCCCATTAGTTTGTTGTGCCTCTG
>NC_056737.1:479931551-479996280 GCF_019279795.1 Protopterus annectens | reverse complement strand
GATTCATAATCAGTTTCTAACATAGTCTAATAGCTCAAAGACAAACTGTTTTAGCAGATAAATTTGTCTTATTTGAGAAGAAAATTACGGACAATCATCTGTGAAAAACATGTTAGTGAGTTTTTGGTAAAGAGTTTACCATCTCCTGGAATTTCATTTTACTGGTGTAATGGAAGAGGAGGTGTGTTGTTCCATGGTAGAGAACTATTTTAAGTGACTGGAATTCTGACATTATGCCCTGATATTGCAGAAAAGATAAACTGATAAACAGCTTCTCTAGTAAGAGACCTGATCATAACAGTGTACCCCCCAGTACAGTTATGATTGGGTCATAAGCTAGGGAATAACAGCAGACAGTGACGGCTGGCAAAGATCAGTGGCAGAAAGTAACAACTTAATTTTTAATATCCATGTCTCCCAACTGTCCTTGAGTTTGTTTCCTATTTTTGCCCTGCCACTCAATTTCTTTTTTGAAATTTTTGTAATTCACTGAGTTTGCAGTCAGTCATGCCCATGTTTCAAGTTTCTTACTGTTAACACAAATATACATTAGCGCAAAAAAAGAAGTTATGTACCTACCGTAACGTTCCATGTTAGTTGTCTTCTCTCGCCTTCTTTCTTGCTGGTTGGGTTCGGAGCCAATCCTCGGTTCCGACTCAGCCATCTTCTAAAGCTCGAGAGCTGTTTACTGGCTCGAGGCCTCCCCATATCCCATGATGCCTGGCGCTAGATACCCAGATCTCGTTTGGTAAGACTAACAGCAGACAAAAAATAATGAAGGAATCTTATCCTATAACAGATAAACCCTACTATAGAGACTACCAGGTAGAGTGGAATAGCCAGAGAAGACTCAGCCAGTGCAAATCCATAGAGAACTATTCTCGGTCTACTAGGATAGGGGGTTGGAGGGTAGGACGCAAGAAAGAAGGCGAGAGAAGACAACTAACATGGAACGTTATGGTAGGTACATAACTTCTTTATGTTAATCTCGCCTTCAATCTTGCTGGTTGGGACAGCGTCCCTAGCACCTAATATGCTGGGTGGCACAATGGAACAAACTCTTCAGAACAGTGGAACCAAAATCAGCTCTGCTCCTGGAAACCATGTCCAACTTATAATGCAAGATGAAAGTATGAGGGTTGGCCCACGTGGCCACTGAACAAATAGATTCCATGGGCAACCTAGCCTGAAAAGCCACAGAAGTGACTAATGCTCTGATGGAATGACCTTTTGGTTTAACAGGCAATTGTTTGTTCCTTAGCTGATAGATAAAAGTGATAATAGAAGTCAACCACCTGGATAAGGTTACTTTTGATACTGGTAGACCTTGTTTGCCCTCTGCATAAGAAGGGAAAAGCTGGTCCGATTTTCTGAAGTAGTTAGTCCTATGCAAATAAAAGCGCAGTTGCCTGTGAACATCTAACTGATGCAACTTATATTCTGCCCTGTTGGAATGGTTGGGAAAAAAACACAGGCAGGTCAATGGACTGATTCAAGTTATTCTCAGAAGAGACCTTAGGAAGGAAGGATTAGTCCTGAGAGCAACCCTGTCATTGTGGAACACTAGGTACGGGGGACGGATACAAAGAGCCTGAAGCTCCAAAACTCTTCTGGCTGAAGTAATTGCTACCAAAAAAAGTGTTTTCCAAAATTTCAAGGAACAAGAAGCTGCAGGTTCGAAGGGGGGCAAAATTAGAAAAGCTAGAATCAAATTGAGATCCCACGGGGGTGGAGGATCTCTCATTGGGGGCCTGAGCAGAGTGGTCCCTTTGAGGAAGGCCTTACAAAGCTTATGAGACATTATATTCCTTTCTGATAGGCCAATGTGAAAATTTGAAATTGCAGCTAACTGCACCCTAATTGTAATGGAAGCGGACCCGGCATGGAAGAGTTCCACAAGAAATTCCAAGATGTGGTATACAGGGGCTGAAAAGGGGTCTATACTCTTAACCTCTGCCCAGGAAGAAAAATGTTTCCACTTACTAGCGTGTTTTTCTAGTGGTAGACTTGTGCGATGATGAAATGATTTCATGCACCGATTGGGAGATATCAGGAAGCCTGGCTATGGTTGGAATTGGAGCAACCAAGCAGTGAGCTGGAGCGATTGTAGGGAATGATGCAGCCTGCCCAACTGATGGATCAGAACGTCTGGAACTGGGTTTAGAGTCCAAGGCTGCTAGAGAAGATGATGATGCAGGAACAGGAACCATATTTGTCGAGGCCAGTAAGGGGAATTGAGGATCATTTTGCAGCCTAATACGGTAGCTTTCTGTATCAGCTTGGGAATTAGGAGAAAAGGAGGGAATGCATACAGAAGTCCCTGAGGCCAATCATGGTCTAGATCATCTCTGGGGGAATGTCCCGGAAGTGGAAGGAGAGAGAAGAAGTTGCTGCACTTGCTGTTGAAGAGGGTGGCAAAGAGGTTGCACAAGGTTGTCCCCATTTGTGGAAGATTTGGTCTGCCACTACCTGATTTAGAGACCACTCGTGAGACATGAGAATAGCTCTGCTCAGCCTGTCTGCTATGACGTTGGATCTCCCAGGGATATGCGTTGCGGTCAGAAACCGTTGGGAAGAGATCGCCCACTGCCAGAGTCTGAGTGCTTCTCGACATAGGGGGTAGGACCTGGCTCCGCCCTGCTTGTTATGTACTACACGACTGACATATTGTCCGTTTGAATTGCAATGGTCCCGGTAGGAAGAGAGTCCTGAAGAACTTGCAACTCTAAAAGCACGGCCCTCATCTCCAAGACATTTATGTGCAGATGGCACTCTTGAGGTTGCCAGGTGCCCTGGACTGTTCTGCCCTGATAATGGCCCCCCCCACCCGATCAGGGTGGCATCCGTGGTCACCGTAGCAACTGGAGGGGGAAGTACAAATGGTCTGCCCAGGGGCACTGATGAGGAAACCATCCACCACGCAAGGTGCTTTTTGCATGCTTCTGTGATAATAATCATGTGAGACATGGGAAGCTGCTGGAAGGACCATTGGGTGAAAAGAAGCCACTGGAGGATCCTCATGTGAAAATGAGCCAAAGGGACGAGTATGATCGCTGCTGCCATGAGACCCAGGGTTTGGAGGACGAACCTGGCTTGAATTCTCTTGCATCCTAACAGGACCTGAACACGCCGCCGAATGACTAACACCCTGTCTGGTGGAAGGCTGGCTGACCTGTCCTTTTGTATTTAAGTTTGCACCTATAAAGGTGATAGACTGACAGGGTGACAATGCAGACTTTTCGAAATTTATTGTGATACCTTGTGTTGTGCACATCTGGATAGTGTAGTCTCTGGCTCGCAGAAGGTGATGCCTGGTGGTAGCAGTGAGGAGCCAGTTGTCTAGATATGGAAACACCTGGAATCCTTGCCATCTCAGGTGAGCAGTAACCACGGCCATACATTTGGTGAACACCCTGAGGGCAGAGCTCTGAACTGATAATGGCTGGCTCCCAGCCGGAAGCGAAGGAATCTTCTGGAGCGCCTGTCCATTTTGATGTGGTAGTACGCATCCTGAAGATCTATGGAGCACATTCAATTGTCCTGACCCAGAAAGGGTAAAATGGACTGTAGCATGACCATCCGAAACTTCGTTCTTTGTACAGACCTGTTTAGCCTGCTGAGATCCAAAATGGGTCTCCAGTCCCCTGTCTTTTTTGGTACCAAAAGAACCTTGAGTAAATTCTGAATCCTTGCTGGTCTGCTGGGACTTGCTGGATGGCCCTTTTTCTTAGCAGTTTTGAAACTTCCTGAACTGCTTGATCCCTTAGATTGGGTGGAACATCTGGAAGGGACTTGTTTGACAAGAAGGGAGCATGAACAAAGGGAATTCTGTAGCCTCTGGATATAACAGACTGTACCCATTTGTCTTGTGTTAGGTCTTGCCAGGCTCTTGGGTACAACGATAACCTTCCCCCGACTGCCTCCAGAGGTGGGCAGCCAGGCAACCCTTCAGGGATGCTGGAAGGGCTTGTCAGAAAAAGATTCTCTACTGCCCTGGTTTTGTGGACCCCCTCTGCCATGAGGGTGGCATCTGTTATTGTTCCCTCCTCTGCCCCTGGAGGGAAACTCACCACGTGTGTCCGGCAAGGCTCCCTGGGATTTCCGGAACCACATCTTTCCACTCTTCTGACCCTTGGGATATGGTCTGAAAGGAGTGGAAAACCGGACTCCTACAGCAGAGAGAGTCTTGCCTTCCTGCTCACACCTGGTAAGGGTGTCCTTCAGCTGCGATCCAAAGAGAGAGGAACCATCAAAGGGGGTGTTGGTGAAAGACGCTCTGAAAGGTTCCACAAAGTTACAAAGCCGCATCCAAGCATGTCTCCTTAGGGCGACGCCTGTGCCTGCGGCTCTACTCGCACCATCGGCTACATAAGAAATTAACCTCATGGAGGAGTTCACCACTGAATTAAGAGTCGCCAGCTGGGAGGCAACCTTAGCCTGGGCCCCCTCAGCTGATGGCTCTTGGAAGGCATCTCCAAGCTCTTTGAGGAGATCCCTCTGAAGACTGGTAAAGTGGCACAAATAATTCAGAGACTTCATGGACAAAGTCACTGAAGAGAACATCTGCTTCCCATATCTGTCTATCTTCCTAGACTCCTTGTTAGGCGGATAGACAGATGAAGTTTCAGCCAACTCCTTCTTTGTGGCTGCCGCTACCACCATGGCATCAACGGGAATGCCTTTGGTCAAAAACTGTCTTGTGGTGCAGTAATGAATTTGGCAGGTCTTCCAGGGGTCGGTTCCGCTGTGTCTGGAGATGACCACGCCTTCCAAGCCACCAGGCCATTAGTGGGTCGAAAGGTGGAGACACCCAGGAGGTGGAGGGTCGGGATCCAAATGCATCCAGGAATACCGACTCATCCTTGGAAGGGCTAAGGGTAGACCAATTCCCCCTCTGCCTGAGCCTCTCAAGGATCTCTGAGAATGAGACATCTTCAGAGGGGGATCTCAGGGACCCTTCCGATTCCTCCAAGTTGGTATCTGATGTGTCAGACTCAGGAGAGTCAACATGCTTCCTCTTGCATTTCCTCTTACGAGGTGGCTCCTCTGAATGATCAGGGAAGGCCACAGAAGAGGAAGATACACCCAATGGGGTGCCCTGGAGTGCTGGTTCCCCACGCTTGGGGTCTGGAGGAGGGGCAGAGGCAGGTGCAGGCACCATAGAGGGAGGAGCCGAAGGGGAAGATAGTGGAGCTGACTCAGGGGCCAGCACACTCCTCATGACCTGGAAGGCGTCCCTGCCCGGATGCTGAGAAGGCTCCGGTTCTGAAGATATCGGAATCCCTCTCCGCACCGAGGGGGAAGGCTCCGAAGCTGATGTAGGAGCCGAGCTCAACTGCGCCGAAGCTCCAAGGGGGAGAACGGGGTCGGCCAAGGGTCCGATGCCACTCGCCCCCTCGGAGCCGATGAGGGAGTCTCGGCGCCCAGATCTCTCCAAGGACAGTACCAAAGAAGTGATTGGAGCCAACAACGGTACTGAAGGAGAAAGAATCTGTGCCGAAGGTTCCACGATTTGAACGCCAACGAACTCTGGCTCCTAACTCAAGGGAGGAGTCAGAGGAGGAATGACTGCAGACAAGGACGGAGCTGAACCCTGTTGAGGGGGGGCTGGGCAACATTTTTGCTAGGGCCTGCGATTTTAAGAGCCTGCTGACCACACTTCTCCACGTCGTGATCAGATAATCTCGATGACCGAGAAGAGTGGGAGGACCGATGACTGTGCTCTGACTGGAGCAGAGGAGACCCAGGAGCCGAGCGTATCGACTCCAGGGAAGGAGACCTGGATCTTTTTCGACTCCCAGATGGCTCCGAAGTACGTGTTTGAGCTGACAGAGACAGGAGCATCGATTCCAGCTGGAACCGAGGCAGAAGTAGTAGCTTCACCTAACGACTGCTCTGAGCTGGGAACCGAAGGTTTAGGTGGTTTGGAGGACTTCACGGGCTGAGCCTTTGCTGGTGACTCCTCGGGTTTAAGCAAACCCCGTAGGATCAATTTATTCCTACGCTCCTGCAGTACTCTTGGACTGAAAGCATGACAGACTGAACAAGAATCCTGCAGGTGCACGGCGCCAAGACAATAGACACAAGAAGTGTGACCATCTGTCAAGAGACATCTTCTGACAGCATGAATCACACTTCTTGAATCCGGACACCTTGGTATCCTTAGACATAACTAAAGAAAGGGATACCAAAACAATACACAAAACTAAAGAATGTGGTATGAAAAAACTGTCAGACACACACATGCAATTACCACACCCAAATAACAGACACCAAGCCTAACAATAACAATTAGACTAACCAAGACTAACTATATAATTTTTTTTTTTTTTTTTTTTTTTTTTTTTTAAGAGGGAGAAGATTAGCCTCTAACTTAAATGGCTAATACAGAGAGAGAGAGGGGGAGGGGAGGGGAAAACTCTCCAAATTAAACGAGTTTTCTGAAGGGACGGGAATACAGGTAAAGAGAAAAATATACACTAAACTTTATCCCTAAAGAACTACTAAAGTTTACAACCTACACTAAAAACTACTAGTTTTTTTTATCAAAAACAGAGAAGAAGAATAAAAATATATGACCTGAGCCAGTAAGACAACCTCGCAGCAGAAGCGGCAAACGAGATCTGGGTATCTAGCGCCCGGCATCATGGGATATGGGGAGGCCTCGTGCCAGAAAACAGCGCTCGAGCTTTAGAAGATGGCAGAGTCAGAGCCGAGGATTGGCTCCGAGCCCAACAAGCAAGAATGAAGGTGAGATAGACAACTTAACATCTGTTGTTCTATTAACTTAAGTGACTTCTAGCAGCATTTAAAAACTTTAGCTTATTTTGATCCTTTGACGCTGCATTACTTTTAGATTTATCCAGAATTCTTAAAAACAGATGAAAGGTATGCTGTCTGTTTGATAGTGCTAAGTGCTTTACCAGCTTTCAAAACCGGAAATACACTTTGCATTCCTACATGCGTTTTGTAACTGGAGGTACTTGGAGCTTCATGCGCTAGAAAAAATTATGACCAGGTCTCCAAGTCATAACTCTTTTGTGTTTTTAAGATATGGACACCCAGATTAACCTCTACAGTTTCACTCACAAGGTGAATTTCTTGGCATCCGTGTCTCAAAGACATAACAAGCCAATTATAATTGGAGGCCCAGACATAATCCTCGGTATTATAGTGTTTCATCTGTGCTATTACACTGTATGAAGACATTATACTCAGAATGGTATCCAGTTCCACTTTGCTTTTACTTTTTATTTCAGTATAACTGCATTTATTTACTGATTTATGGCCTACCTGAGTGAGTGACTGTGCTACAGTCTACATCAATTTAGGCACTGAAATCTGCTGCAGCCTACAAAAAATGCACCTACTACTAAATATTTTCCCCACAACTGCATTTTAGTAGGTGAGATTAAATGAAATGTAATCATTATGTAAGTGGACATTTGCTCAGTATACAGTAAATACTAACACAATAGTATCAAACAAACATATTTCTAGTGAAGTAACTAAAATACAACCAACAATCAAAAAGTCCACTTTACATGATGAAAGCATAATTGTTACAAACTGAAATGGTAAAAATAACTTTGCACAACTAGAACAGAATTTCCAAGACTCATGGCAATGCGGATGGACTGAGCTTCTGGTAAATTAAACTTTACATAATGCTACAAGAGAAAGCATAGAATGTCAAAATGTTTTAACTGAAGAACACTTTCAGGATCTTCCTGTTAAATCCAATCTGATGATAGCATGAATAACAAATTGCCTCATACCTGTCATGAGTGTTGGGTTTCATGACTGAAGGTTGGCCAACCCCATCTCACACAAATCCTGTCGAAATTAAGCCAGTTCAGTTTGTGCAGAGCGATAAGATGTAGAAGGAACCAAATATTAGACAAAATAGTACTTTAAGCAAAACGGAATAAATGAATTCTACTAATGCAGAGGGGCAGCCAGCAGCAAATGGGTTTACCGAATGATGCATACAAACTTTTAAGGTAAGGTTGAAGAAACTATCTAATACTATGTTGTAAACCGAAGAAAGGTTTCTTTTTTCCTGCTGCAACTATATGGAACAACTCTGAACTATACTAAAGGACAGACACTTCCTGAACTGTTCCACAGCAGACATATCAGAATGACACTGGAACTGATGAAGAGGAGTCTGAGTAAGAATGTTCAAAGGAAACAGTACTTGCAATAATTCCTGCATCACATGCATGTAAGGAACAGGATTCAATGCATTCTCAGGGTACTACAGGGAGGATTTCTAGAATTATCATGGGATTACAGAAGCTCAGTTTCTTACTCAGTTCAAAGAAGTGATTCAGGGATTTCCTACAGGAGACAAGTCTGTCCATATGAGAATGAGAACAACAAGCGTTACAGATGCTTGTGAATCCTGAATATATATCTTGGAACAGTGAATATGCTGATATGCCAAATTAACAGCATGAGACACTTTACATTCCTGACTTGTTCATCATTTCTTACCTACAGACAGGCATTCCAGTGAGCATGCAGTGCCAGCCAGTAAGACAGGAACTAGTGACACAGGTGACAAAACTGCAGTAGGTTAGATACCATCTCAACTTACACACTAACAAAACCCCTACATAAAGGGACTGGACGTGTATGTTGTCAGTGTATGCTCAGCCTGTGCTTGCCAATAAAAAGTGGTTGCTAGCCTGTTCTTGATCTTCATGGGAGATTCTCGGACGTACACACCTCCCAATCTCTCAAGGAAATGGATCATCCGATCACTTGTGTCCACTTTTACAAGGCAGGCAGTAATCTGGCAGACATTCACTCCTACTGCCTTGTTACATTTCTAAGATCACAATTTCCAAACCCCAGCTGTATACCTCTAAACAGAAGAAAGACAGAACTAAACACGTTAAAAGGACTGATCAGTCAGAAAGCTGCCTGTATATATATAAAAAAAAAAAAAAAAAAAAAAAGTGTACATAAATGCCTCTTAAAAGTAATCTTTTAACAACAGACTACCTATGCAAGTTACACACAGCATCATCTGTAGGGGGGCACTGCCAATGCTGCATGTAATCTGATATGGATACACTTAGAAAATCATAAACCAGAGGACAAAATGAGAAACTAGTAAAAAAAAAAAATAAAAAAGGCAGTTAAATCAAAATCTTTTTTTTTTTTTTTAGGTGAAACATAAATCACTTATATGCAGTTTTCCAACCCAAACAGTGCCAACATCATTTACTTCTAGCACCCGACTTCTTTGTTGACAGAGGACTATTCAACCCCCTCCCCCCATCTCCCTCTCTGCATTCCTGAAGCCCCTAGTGAAACTCATTTTAGCTTTTTACGACTTTCATTATTTGAATTTATTTCTTTTTATGTAACAGAACTATGTTTTAAACAGACTGACTTTATGTCTCCAAATTAAGTCATCTAAATTAGAAACACTTATCTCACACATTATACTAAATTAAATACCATTAAACTATGGTTTGGCAACACCTTATGAATACAGTTAGCTGCAATGTCAGTCAGTTCCTTGTGGACCTCCACTGCTGCAGAAGAGAGTCAAAATAACATATCTGTCAGAGGAATTTGCTTTTAACCAACAGAACTACTTGACAGCAGACACTGAAATGACTTTTTATACAATTCTTTACGCATCAGAGAAAACAGAGCTAGTACTGTGGTCACTTTGTGGAGTACTTTGAAAGGGTTTTTGAAACTGGAAGGAACTGCCTATGCAAGTTTAGCATTCAGATGTTGCACATGTCCTGAATAAAAATCCAGTTCACTGAAAGCAGCAATTACTAGGGACCAGTATACATAATAAAGAAAGAGAAGAGCAAGCATTTGTGCAGTGGGATGGTGTAGACCCTTTACTTCAGTGTTTGTGTGGTGAGGGAGGTGCAGACCCACATTTCTCGTCATTAGTAATCCACCTCCAAAAGTAACTGTATGGGAAATTCTTTTTATCCCAGCAAAATCAAGTGATTCTCTTTTCCATCTTCTGGTATGTTCAACTGTCAGTATATGTAGCTTTTGATGAACTGATCAAGGACATCCTAGTATTTAGGAATGAGCCCATACCACAGTCTGGGGTAGCACTTGTACAGAAGTACAATCACCATCACAGCTTTTACATGTTGACGTATGTCTACTGTGTGCAAGGATAGGCTCCACCGCCAGAAATACTGGATTTGGATAATGGTGGTGACCTGAGAATGAATGGATGGGTGAATTAAACCCTTCATCATTTACTCCTGATTTCAGAGCTGTATTACATTTGCTTTAGGGCAGTGGCTGCGGCGGCAGATGACAAAACTATTTAATCTGCACTTTATATGCATTTAACATTTTGACTATTCTCCATCTTGCTTGCTGCTTTGTTGGAAGGATTCCATCTCAATCTTCCATTCAGGTATCCCACACATGGGTCCTACACCCTTCTCTGTGAAGAGTTACTTTTGTACATACACAGAGTAGATGGTCCCTACAATCTCCCAGCACTCTCTCTCTCACCCCCACTCCCTGTTGTGTACCCATATCATGCCTTCCTTGTTTCTTTTGGACTCTAGTAAGAAGAATACTCCCTGTCAAATACTTTCCCCTCCATTTTATGCAGCCTGCCAATGGCTTTCCTCTGGACTCCTTCCAGCATCACAATGTCTCTCTCCTAGTATGGCCTCCAAAACTGAATCTAGTATTCAGTGTATGAGCTGGCTAGAACCCAGAAGAGAAATAATTGCTTTCTTTCTCTACTTATTTATTTATTTGTGTTTGTTTACTGGAAAAGTCTGACTTGATAATAAAATGCATGTTTTCAGTGGAGGCTTAGGGGGTAAAAAGCTCCAAGAATACAACTGATAAAAATAATATGATTTCACAGTGATTACAAAAAAAATAATCACTATAAGCATAACACATTGCATAAACACTGCAAAGCTATCTATGCAATATTATGAAGAAATGGCAAAGTTGGAATTTACTAATGATCTTGTTAAATTAGTAATATTTGATCATATATACATATATAAAGAAAGGGCGTCAGAGATTGAGAAGAGAGAGGAGCATTAAGTAGCAGAGTACCTACCCAACATTGCATTGATTGTACAGATATGTCACTGGGAGAGGAGAATTAACTTCAGTAGTTAATAGGATGTCTTATCTGGGGGGGGGGGGCAGCAGAACATTGGGAGTCTAACAGGAAAACCTTACACTGCATTTGAAGTTTAATTTATCCTTTATTTTCTGTGATAGTCCCACTAGGCCAGTGGCCTCTTAAGGGGAAGCATGAGGTAGTGTTTACCTACTAGGGGAAATCTGACCAGGGCATCGGGGAATTTACCCTGCACTTTGGAGCTACTAAATGGCACTGGAAGGCTCCTACACCAGCAAGAAAGAGGCTTAAGGGAAGCAGCAGCATGCACAGGAGAGAAAAGTTATGGACAATATGGCGGCAGAAGGTGAGAATACAGAGAAGAATGTGTTCAATATAGAACTTCAGAATGTAAATTGGGATTCCTGTGTGGTGGATGCTACAAATGAGCAGCATTTAGCTGTCTCTATGGAGAATGAAGTAAGTGAGTCTATTGAAGTGGTGCAGGTAAGAGAACTGGCTTTAGGAGGGCTTGCAGATCTGTTAAAAATAATCAAGCAGAATGATCCAGATGACAGTTCTACTGTTTTGTGAAGTAAGATGGCAGAGAATGTAGCAGTTAAAACTTAATGCAGCAGTGATAGAAAGTAAAAGAGGAAAGCATCAAACTGAGAAAGTGTCTAGTTTTGTGGCAGTAGATAAAGCAGACTGCAGCAGTGTCAGCAGTCAAAAAAGGACAGCAGCAACAAATTCTAAGTATTTTTTTTAAAGAAGAAAAGACCAACTGTGAGAATAAGAACAACAAAATGACACTAATGGCAATTATGTATTATACATTTTGGTAACTGTTCTGGGTTTTACAGCTCAAGAAATTTGGTCTTTTATACATATTGGAGCAGAGAATTTTTGTGACTTAACATTTATTTGAAATATTTATTTTAAATTGATGGACTGATAATGAAATTTCTGGAACTGTGTAACAAAAAGGATGATATTTATCTATGGAAGCACTATTTGTTTTCTGGTAGAAACATAATTTTAAAAAATTCTTTGCAATTTAGAACTGATTAACTGGAAGATGACGTTGTAAAAAAAAAATGCATGTAGGACCTGTATGAAACCGTTGATAATATACTGTAAAAAAGATAAGAGAAGCTTATGGAATGGAGGATGAAGGCTGGAAGTTGTTTTGAAATGTGAAAAAAACATGGTAAAAAACTTGCCAAGTATTACTTTTGTGGCTGGTCATAGTGGGGCATTTAAATATGTTGGCCAGCCTAAATCATGTTTTTGTGGAGACTTCTCATTTAATGAATGATTGTGACAAGGTACAATGTAATCATTGAGGGGAGAAAGGACATACAGCCAGAAGGTGTGTACCTGAATGCAGATGCTGTAAAACAAAAAGGAAACTTTTGGATAGACTGTCAAGAGCAAACCGTAAATGAAAAAGAGGAGGAAATGGAAAAAAGCATACATAAGAAAGAGCAACAAGGGGCTGGGGGAGTAGGTGAACTCGGTGAAGAAGAAACTGGAAAAGGAAAAATGAGGAGAGAGAGAGATGCATTCAGGAAGAGAGGTCAGACAAAGGGAATGATACTAATATTTTTTCTGAAGTTTTAGCTAGTGAAAATATTCAGTTGGGGAAAGAGTAAAAATAAGAAAACAAAAATTAAAAAATATTTCCACAAAACTTAAAAAGAAAACAAGTAATCCAGAAAGCTTGAGGCAGGTCTGGATTCCCACCTGTGACCCAAAGGGTGACAGAACTAACAAGAAACAGAATGCAAAGGATTTGTCCAGAAAAATCTCTTTAGCTAGCATATCTAGGTGACTCTCTCCCTCTAATACTCTCCCTGTGGAAGGAATAAAGACACCTTGCTGAAGTTTCAAGTAGTTTATTCAGCCAGGAAGGTACATGGACGAGTGTTCTTTTCCAATACATTAAATTCAACAGGTCAGTTGTTTAGATGCAGTTACAGACAACAGTGGAAGAGTCTAAAGGATCTGACTGAAGGGAAATCTGGGAAATGGAAAAACAATGAGCCAATCCCAAAATTTAGAGGTGTCCCTTATTTGAATATTCCTGAAAGAACAGTTAGGGTTTACCCGCTCAGGAGGCTGTGGAATCTCATTCTTAATTAAAAGGTTTTTATTTTTATTTTTTAACAAACAAAACATGACAATATACCATGAGCTACCACTAAAGAACTGCATTTAAGAAAACACTTTCACCCGAGCTTCCTCATTTCCATCTTATAGATTGGTTTGTAGAGTGGTTTACAGTTTAATAACTGAAAATGCCTGCTTTTATGAGGCTATCACCAGACTATTAGCCTGCTTTTTATCACATGTAACATGAGAGGCTGTGTCTGCCTCTGTGGGGCTTACATTCCTTGAAGCAAATTCTGAATGCTGACTTGCCCTCATCAATGCTTGCATCACATGTAATATGACAGGCTGTGCCCACTTATACGGGGCTCATATCTCCTGAAATACATCATAAAACACTAATCTTCTCTTGCTTGGGAAAAAGGATTACAGTGCCTGCTTATACATGATCAACGTGACCAGTCCCCCATTCTTCTTCCTGATGAAGACAGATCTCTTTACATGCAGAGGCCCTAGGTATTCACTTAGAGACACACTAGGTGACTCTCATCATTTGAACAATACTTACATCCAGAGAAACAGCTCACAGTGGAAAAAAGTCACAGTGCTCATTTTTACAGAGCTCACAGATTTGCACAAGTAGGAGGAAATATATAAGTAACATTTAAGACCTCAGAAAGTACAGTTATGTACCAACCATAAATGTAGATGTTCGAGTGTATTCACTGTTGCAGTCATTACACTTGGGTTATCCTGCTGGCTGGCTACCCGCAGTCGGCCTGAATTCCAAAGTCCTGGTCCGGTGTTGGTTGCTGTCGTCTCTTTCCTGACGTCAGTGCGTCAGGGGTATACAAGATGCAGCAAATGCCATTTTCTTCCGTTTTTCTTGCCCCAGATGTCAGGTGCCCCTAAAAGGGTAGGCTAAAAACATTGCTTATAAAAAGCATGCACTAAAATAAACATTACCTTCATCTACAAATACACCACATAGGTTGTGTAGAATAGAGAAGTACAGATAAGTCCCAGCAAAGAAAGGGGGATGGTGGGTGGGTAACCTGGACTGCAACAGTGAATACACTCGAACATCTACATTTATGGTGGGTACACAACTGTACTGTGTTAATCGTGTTTCACTGTTGCAGTCATTACACTTGGGTTGAATCCCAAAGCTGAGGTTGGGTGGCTGGGTCTAAATAGAATTAGAAGTGGCTATGAGGCCCTGCAGAACTGCAGTGGCAAAGCCTGCTCTGGATTTAGAGTAAGGAGGTAAGTGGTAGTGCTTTGTAAAAGTGTGCACTGAAGTCCAAGTAGCAGCCTCCAAAATATACTTGGCTGGTACTCCGAGGAAGACTGCTGAGGTGGCTGCTGCCCTGGTCGAATGTGGCCTAATGCCCTTAGGCACTGATTTGCCATGTTGTGAATAGCAGAAATGAATGCAGTGTCCTATCCATTTTGAAATAGCCTGCTTTGAGATAGCCTTTCCTTGTGATCCTGCAGCATATGCCACTAAAAGTTGCTCAGTCTTTCTGAAAGCTTTAGTTTTGTCCATGTCGAAGCGTAGCTGTCTGTGTATGTCCAAAGAATGCAGAAGTCTCTCCCCTTTATTCTGGGGATTTGGATAAAATGTAAGCAAATGAATGGTTTGATTGAGAGCCACACTGGATACTACTTTAGGCATAAATGTTGGGTTTGTCCTTAGAGAAACCCTGTCCGGATGGAAAATGATAAAAGGTTCCACAGCCATTAATGCCTGTAACTCTGAGACTTCTTGCTGAAGTTATTGCTAGGAGCAGAGCTGTTTTCCATAAGAATTTTATCTCCGCTGTCCTGGCTGGCTCAAAAGGAGGCAGTGCGAGCTTTTCCAAGACAAAGTTGAAGTCCCATGCAGGTATCTGGTGCTCTTCTTGGGGGTCTTATGTTTTCGGCCCCTCTAAGGTACTGCCTGAGTAATGGATGTGAAAAAATAGATGGGTCTGTATTGTAATGAGCTGAAATGGCAGAGGCATGGATCTTAATAGATGAAAAGGATAGGCCTTTGCCCAACATCTCAGTTAGGTATTGTACAATCTGAGGAATATTTGGTACAAGCATGTAAATTCCTTGTGCCTGGTTCCAAGCACAGAATCTCTTCCATTTTTCTACATATGATTTTCTGGTGCTGGGCCTCCTGGCCTCCAGGATAACATCCATAACTGCTTTGGAGAGAGGTGTGTCCTGAATGGTTACATTATCCGCCATGTAGTCAGATTTAGGGTTCTGCGTTGGCTGTGCAGTATCTGATTGCTTTGTTGGGTCAGTAAATGAAGAATTAGAGGTAATGTCCAGGCTGGGCCTTGAGACAAGCTCTTTAGGATTGGGTACCAGTGCTGGCGTGGCCAGTCTGGGGCAATCAGGATCATTTTTGGCTTCTCTTGTCTGACCTTGAGGAGTACCTTAGGGAGGAGAGGCAGTGGAGGAAAGGCATATACTGTAAGGTTTTTCCAGCTGAATGATAGAGCATCCACTTTTCATGCTAGCTTGTGATAAGTCCTTGTACAAAATCTCTGTAGTTGGCAGTTGTGAGGTGAGGCAAATAGATCTATGTCTGGGCATCCCCATTTCCTTGTTATTATGCTGAAGATTTGTGGATCCAGTTTCCACTCGTGAGGATCGATGAGATTTCTGCTTAGTTCGTCTGCCAGAGTATTTGTCTTTCCTGGCAGGAATTGTGCTTGCAGGTGTACTGTTCCAAAAAATCATGGCTTGTCTGCAGAGGGGGTAGGAATGCGTGCCTCTCTGCTCATGTACCACATGACTGTAGTATTGTCGGTCTTTATCAGCAGTTGTCCTGGATGAAGTAGATCCTTGAAAGCTGTCAGGGCATTCTGGACAGCCAGCATTTCTTTTAGATTTATATGAACATGCCTTTGGCTTGAGGGCCAGTTGCCCTGAATACATTTTCCTGCCATGTGGGCCCCCCAGGCATAATCTGATGCATCTGTTGTTATTGTCTGCCTGGCAGTGGGTAAAGTGAAAGGCTGTCCCTTGTTGTGGTGACTGGCCTGTGCCCACCATTGAAACTCCTATTGCAGACAGGTAATGAGGGTAATAAGTTTTTCCAGGCTGTGGCAATGTTGAGTCCAAACACTTTAGATAGCATTAAAATTTCCTCATATACAGTCTTGCATATGGAATTAACAGAATGCAGGATGCCATGAAGCCCAAAGTCTGCAAAATTTTTCTTGCAGATAACTTGGTTTTTGTTGCCAACATTTCGAAGTAAGAAGCCAGTTGCCTTTGTTTGTCTGGCATGAGATAGGCCATCTGGGCAGTTGTATTTAAGCTTGCACCCAGGCATATTATCTCTTGAGAGGGTACTAGTTTTGATTACTTTTCGTTTACTGTGTACCCTAGGCAAATTAGCAATCTTTTTGCAAACGCCAGATGCTTTAATAGAATGTCCTTGTTCTCTGCATGAATAAGGCAGTCGTCCAAGTAGGGATATATTTGAATTCCTCTTTGTCTGCAAAAAGCAATTACTGGTGCCAGGCATTTTGTGAAGACCCTGGGCGCAGTAGATAAGCCAAAGGGCAGTGCAGAGAATTGGTAGTGCATTGAGCCAGCTATGAATCTGAGGTATCTTCTGCACGATTGTATGATGGGGACGTGCAGGTATGACTCTTAAGTCCAAGGTTACAAGCCAAGCCTTCTTACCCAGCATGGGCAGAAGCTACAGAGTCAACATTTTGAACTTTGGAACATCCAGAAAAGTGTTTAGAATAGACAGGTCCAGTATTGGTTTCCAGACTTTGTAATTTCTGGGTACCAAGAAAAGATGTGAGTAAAATCCTTGTCCCTGCTCCTGTAGTGGTACTCGCTGAATGGCCTTCATGTGCATGAGGGATGAAACTTGCTTTTGTGCCTCTGCCCATTGATTGTGTGGCAGGTCTGGCATGCCTTTTGCCTTTGGCAGGGTGTGAAAGTGGAACCTGTAACCCTGAGACACTATACTCAAGACCCATTTGTTCTGGGTGATCATGTGCCAGTTTTGTGAAAAAAGTGCTAGCTTTCCCCCTAAGGGAGCGTCCAAAAGATAAGTGCTTGGTACTGGTAGAGGAAAGTCATTGGGACTGTTTCCTATAAGGTTGAGATTTGTCTTCTCTGCTTTTGGAGGTAGAAGCACCCCATTGTTTAGGCCTGTATGAGCCTTGGGGCTAGGATCTGCCTCTAGGGCACCTGTATCTGCCTCTTTGTGGCCTATCTGACACTGGAAAGGACCAATTGTTTGAAGGCCAGTTCCTGCTAAATCTGGGTGGCTGTACCTGTAAGAAATCCTCAACTATCTGCATAGATTTCACTTTATCCTCCATTTTCTTCAATACCTCTTCTGCCTTAACACCAAACAAAGTATCATGCTGTAATGGAGCATCTAATAATTTTGCTTTAACATGATCAGGCAGATTCTGTTCCTTTAACCAAGCATGCCTCCTAATCACAGAACCCGTTACAACGGCCCTACAAGAGGCCTCCAAAGAATCAAAACCATATTGCAAAGTATGTTTGCCCACCTGTTCAGCTGCATGCAATAAACCCTGCATTTCCTTGTTTTCAGCACATTCAGTATTTGTCAACATTTTCTGTTTTAACAATGACATTAAATATTGCTGATATTTAAGCATATGAAATTGACAATTTAAAGCCCTTACAGCCAAGGTAGCAGAAGTGTAAACTTTTTTCCCCCCATCTGTCCAGTGCTCTAGAATCCCTATCAGAGGGAACAGGGTTTTTTGCAGTGGAAGCCTTGACCCCTTTGGGACACTGAGATATAATTTCTGGGTCAGCAGCAGGGTTTTTATATAGAAATTTATGAGACTCTGGAACCCTGTAGTACCTGTCTGGCTTAGCAGGTGCAGGGGGGTGTAGAGTCTGGAGACAGGCCGGACTCTGAAAAATCATCATCTACAATGTCCAGAACAGGAGGAATAGCAAGGGGCCTGTGCTGACAAAGTAAAAGAAAATATCTGAGCCTTTTCTTGGATTCTGAATAATCCTGGCTCTCCCAATGAAAGTGCTCCCTCATAGTATGCAGGGTTTCCCCAAAAGAGTAATCCTCAGGAGGAGAAGCTGAAGGAATGGATTCTTCAGCATCAGAATCCTCATAGAGAGGAAGAGAGTATTCCTGATCAGAGGAGGAATCAGAGGAAATGGAAACCTGATCTGAAGATTCATATTCTGTCTCTTGCCTAGGACTCTTATCAGGAGGGGGATGGGAATCCCTGATCAAAGTAATAAGGTCATCGGCTATTTTCAGCATCTGTTTTTTAGGCATGGAAGTCTGTCCTGGAGAATGATGTACTTGTTTCTTTGTCTTTAGAGCTGCTTTAGTCTTTGGCTTTGAAGCTGAAGATGGCTTTACATATAACTGTGTCGGTCTAAATTTACCCTCAGAAGCCGATGCCTGCACAGCAGCTCCAGACCCATCTGAGGTAATAGTTTCTGAGGATCCAATACCTTGAGTTTCCAGAGGTCCAGTTGGCTCCATGTGGGAGTCAGAAGCGGCCTGTGGCTCTGAGGTAGCGGGTGTCAGGGGCTGCGAAAGTGCCTCACTGAGAACCGGCGAACCGGCGACTAACTTAGAGGAAGTCTCATCATCGGTTTTGGACCTCGGGTGCCTGTCCTTGTCTTTATCCTTGTGTTATTTATAGACTCCGATCATCGGCTGTTCTGCCGGCATTTTATAATTGAATCTGCGGCCAAAGTAATGAAAGGCAAAATCGTACCGACGCTTAATAGTGCATTGGTTAAGTCTAACACAAAACCGACAACAAGCAACGTCGTGGTCAGGGCCTACGCAAGGAATACAGTAAGAGTGATAATCCTTATGAGGTATTTGCTTCCCACAAGAAATACAATTGTTAACTTTTTCTGACATCAGTCTGGAGCAAGAAAAAAGTTTCCCCAACGGGGTACTTAGATTTAATGAAGACTTCGGATCTGAAATTCAAATTTGAAAATCTCAGGAGTCAGCCGACCGGCACTCGTGAACTGCTTTTGCTTCGGGCACCGCACGACAAGAAAGACTGAAGAAAATGGCATCGCTGCATCTTATATACCCCCGGTGCACTGATGTCAGGGAAGAGGCGACAGCAACAGACGCCGGACCAGGACTTTGGAATTCAGGCCGACTGCGGGTAGCCTGCCAGCAGGATAACCCAAGTGTAATGACTGCAACAGTGAAACTCAATGAACATCCTTTTGTATACTTATTTTGTGCCCATGGAATAAAAATTCACCAAGTGATGAGCTGTAGAAAACACAAAACCTTTAATAAATGTTAGTATCTCAGATCTTCCTTGAGCATAGGCAAACTGTGCTTATGGTGTAAATACAGCAGCGTGGAGTGGGGCCCTGGGATAAGAATTTTCATTGTACTGCAAATTACAGATAGTTTGCTAAATGCAGGCCAAATGGCTAGAATATCTACACCCAGTTACTGTGGGGTATCCACAGTGAGAGGGGAAAATGCCCCTGTTCTTAAAGCATGGTTCTACAGTGTTCCAGTCTGGAGTATTCACCATCAGGCCTCTTTCGGAGTTTAGCAGTTAATGAGGACTCTTCTGTTCAGACTCTTCCTCTTTTCAGGCTCTAAGTGATGAAATCAGGGCTCTTCTGTTCAGATTCAGAAAGAGAAAAATGTAAAAAAAAAAAAAAAAAATTCCATAACATGTTAAAATGTGGTAAATTACCTGTGTGGAACAAAAGTCAACTGACGTATACAAGTGGGGTACTTGGATCTGAAATTGGTTTTGTATTATCAGAAGGTTTGGGTGTAGCAGATGGTGATACAGTTGTGATAGGATTTTCAGACCATTTAGCAATATGGATGAAGGTGATGGAAGAAAGGAGTACATTAAAATAGGAAAGGGAATTAAAAGAATAAATGAGAAATTATGGGATAAATTGATGTGTGGGAAGTATTGCAGTTATGGACGGATTACATAACCCTGTAGGACTTTTTTTTTTATATAAAAACTGGCCTGAAAAGTGGATTGAATTTTAAAAGAAGTATAAAAAATGTGACTTTTTTTTTGCAATGGCATAATGATGCAAGAAAGGAAGAGAAAGTGAATTAGGGGAAATGTATAGAAATGTATTGGATAATTTAGAGAATAATACAAAAGAGTATTATGATATGCAAAAAAGTTAAGGCATTACTGTTTAGGCAGAGATATTACTTATTTATTTATTTTACATTTGTTGACCAGGATGGTCTAATTGGATGCATGTCCATTTTCAGTAGAGTCCCAGGGAGATAAGCTCCAGGAAGTTATATTAATACAACTATTCAAGTAAAGGTTAATTTATATAGATACAAAGTTTCAACATTTCAAAAATTTACACAGTTTCAACATAAATTTAGGTAACAAGCTGTGGTACAGATACATAGTTCTGGAGCATTTCTCCCCGGGCCTCCGCTGAAAACAGGCTCTGTGGAACCTAGTCGGACATTCCCGGTCAACAAATGTTAAATAAATAAAAAAAATAAATAAATAGTTAAAGTTTCAGCAATTACAAAAAAAAAAAAAAAAAAACTTGCAGTTTGTAGCAAAATTGTTGGAAGCATTAGATGGGGTAGTTTTTTACTGTATTTACAAAGACTTGGCTATACAAGATATGTCTTAAGGATAGGTAATTAGGTGGATATTGACAAAAGTCAGAGCAGATATAAGGTCTAAAGCAAGAGAGAGAAGAGAGCAGATAGGATTAGTCAGGATTTGTACAGGGACATAACCAGTGGGTTTTCAGAGTTTCAGATTGTGCTTAAAAAAGTGTAAAAGAGGACACTGATGTAAGTTCGTACAGTAGTTGGTTCCAGTTTCTTCCCACTGCATTAGAGAACAAGGCATCTCCTGTCATGTTATTAGATTTACATGTTGATACAAGTAGTTTATTAGATGATCGTAACATTTTGAGGTTTTTATATTGGGTAATGAGGCTGGAAAGAATTGGGGTATTTGTGGGTTAGTAGAGGGTCTTGGGGACAATGGTGAGTTGGTTAGAGTGAATCTGATTCTGGAGCTCTAGCCAACCTAATTGTTACAGGTTATAGCAGTGATGGGTTCTGAAAGGAGAAGCAGTGGCACATCTGGCAATGTTGTTATATGAGTTGGTCAGCTTGTTCAGGTTATATTTTGACAGGTTTGTATATATGGAAGAAGCATAGAGAAGTGTGGAGATAAGGTGGGAGTGGGCAATAGTGGTTCTAGCTAGTGGGGAGAGAAAGGGTTTAATCCTGTAAAGAGATCCTAGTTTCTTGTTAACAGTTTTTATGGTACTGTTGATGTGGGTATCAAAGTTCAGGTTGTTATCAATAGTAACTCCTAAAAGTGTAGTAGTTACGTCAGGAGATATGAGTATGCCATTGTTGGATGAGATTGAGAAATTGAGTGAGAGTGCCTTCCTGGTGGGAGTAAAGAGCAAGAGTTTGTTTTTTGGGGGGTTCAAGAGGAGGCAGCATTGTAGAAACCAGTTCTCTGTTATACTAAACAATTTTTGGGTTAGAGTCTGTAGTTGGGATTGAGATTTAGCTGAGCAGATTATTGTTGAATCGTCTGCATATTGTATACAGTTAGCTTGGGGAATAGCTCGCTTTAGGTCGTTGATAAATATTGAAAAAAGGAGGGGGCCTAATATGGAGCCCTGGGGAACACCTAAGGTAACAGGGAGATGGGATGATAGGTTGTTGTCCCACAGGATAGCCTGTTGTCTATTGTCTAAGTAGGACTGGAACCATTTAGTAGCCATTATATCGAGAGAAAAGGATTTTAGTATTTTAATAAGTAGATCATGGTTGACCATGTCAAACGCCTTGGAAAGGTTGATGAAAAGTGCCAAAGAGAGAACATTGTTATTACACTTAGAATTGATGCAGTCGGTGAAGGATAAGAAAGCAGATGATGTACTATGGAAGGGTCTGAAGCCATGCTGACACTTGGCTAGAAGATTATTCTGTAGTAGATGGTCTAGTAACTGTCTATGGATGCACCTTTCCATTATTTTTGCCAAGGGGGAGAATAGTGTTATGGGTCGGTAGTTAGAATATTCTACGGAATTTCCTCCTTTGTGTAGGGGGATAATGTGGGAGATTTTCCAGATGGCTGGAATGGTGCTTTCTTGTATGGTTCTATTTATCAACAGTGATATGGGGTATGCTATAGCTTTGGCTGCTTTTTGCAGATATTCAGCAGGTAGCTGGTCAGCTGATGGGGTAGATGGTTTTAGCTTGTGTAAAAGGTTGCATATGAGGGAGGTTGGGACTGGTTGCAAGTGGAGTATTGGAAGAGAGTTATCAGGAAAGGTAGGAAGAGCAGAGCCATCAGCTGTACGTTGATTAGCTAGTCATTGGATGGTCTCTGTGAAGTAAGAATTAAAAGCATTTTCAGTTTGCTGTGGATTGTCAGGATTTGCCCCAATAGGGGGTGGTGTAGTGGAATGTCCTGGACGAAGTAAGCTGTTAATGCTGAACCAGAACTTTTGTGGATTATTGTGGCTAGTTTGCTGGAGATAGCAGTAAAAGTTTTTTTTATCTTCGGGTATAGCTTTTTTTGTTTCATTTCTTATTTGTCTGAACTTTTGTTGGTCAGTGGGTTTTTTTGTTGATCTCCACTGTGCCCAGACTGTATTTCTAGGATGTTTTTTTTTTCTGGTTTCATTAGTAAGCCATGGGGCAGGTTTAGATTTAATTTTGATAGATCTCTTTGGTGCATGGTGGTCAAGAATTGTTAAGAATTTATGGTTAAAGTAGTTAACAGCCTCATCAAGTGGGAGATGTTTTATGGGTGACTGATTGCATGCTTTTAGTTCAGTTTGGAAGTGATCAGGGTTGAATTTTTTTTGCTTCTTATTGTTCTATATATGGTAGGGTTGGGAATGCTAGACTTTTCCCTGATTATGTAAGTGAGAGAACGATCACTTAGCTCATCTGGGAGGGTTCCTACTTTGTAGTGTTGTTGGTGATTGTTGATGAGAATCCAGTCTAGGATGGATTCTTTATTACTGGGTTTATTTATTCAGGTTGGGGAGTGGATTGTTTGTGAGAAGCCATGAAGGTTAATATGGGAAGGTGGCGTTTCAGTAGAGCAGCATTTCCAGTCAATATTAAAGTCACCTAGAATTATTGTCTCTTGGGGGACTTTTGAAGAGAGCTCAGCAAGGATACCTTCTAGGGTACTGGTATTGTTACCAGGAGGCAGGTAGATACAGACTATGTTTAGTGATTTGTTGGAATTAATCTGAATTTTAGTGCTGATCATTTCTACATTGCTTTCTAGAGGGGTGCTGAGGTTTAGTATTGATACTTGTAGCCCTTCTCTATGGAGAATAGCCACTCCCCTCCTTTTTTTGCTTTGCGGTCTTGTCTTAAGATGTTGTATCCTGGTGGAATGATTTCAGTATCTTGAGTACTGTGTTTTAGCCAAGTTTCAGTTAAGCAAAGGATATCAAAGGAATGAAAATCAAGGAGAGCATGAAGATGGGCAATTTTATTATTTATGCTGCGAATGTTTAGGTGGGCGATAAAGAGGGAGTTAGGAGATGTAGATGGGATTATGGGCGAGGTGGTAATATGGATATGTGGCTCTGTTGTAACTAAGTCCTGGTCCAGGGTTAGGATGGATGTCTCCATCTATTAAGGAGATGTGTAAAAGTATGTTTAAGGGATGATTAAGGTTACAGTAGTGGTTGAGAGGTTTTCGGTAGTTGTATTTGATGTGGGTCAGTCTGTGATATTTTGGAGGGAAATAGCTAGGTTGAGATGTTATATTTATGTGCTCGGGAGAGTTAGTTTGAGATATAATGCTGGTTTGCTTTTTAGGGAGATTTAGCTGAAAATAGTTTGGGTGCTCATAGGAGGTTATTAACTAGGCTGCTGATATGGATAGTAGGAGTATAAGAAAGATTAGAAGCTTTAGTTGAATTTGGGGAGTAAATGTATACATCTTAATTTATGAGAGTAACTGATATTATTTGGAGGGAAAAGTTATTCTAGGGGTGGCTATAGAGAGTGGTGTAAGTAGTTAAATAGGTTATTGAGGAGGTTGTTGCGACTGGTCTGTAGGGGAGAGGGTGTGGTTTAGATGAATAAATGTAGGAGCACTGGGGGCGGAGAGATTTGGGGGCAGGGTAGGGGAGTGGAGTGAGCCCACAGGGTGAATGGAGCGGGTAGAGAACACAGAGAGGTAAGGAGCAGAAGAAGAACAATCAGTTGGAGCAGGCTACAGTAGGTAAGTAACCCTGAATAGTGGAATGAAGGTAAGGAAGGAAAATTAGGCTTCTAGGTGGGTGTGGAGGTTCACCCCAAGTAAACAAGATGTTAAAATAGTAAGGGTGTATTACAGACTAGGAAAAGGCTTCAGAGTCCTGAAGGACAAGACTGCCACCTAGTGGACAAAGATGTTATTGTAAATTGGGGAAAAGTGGGTGTTTATGCACAGATTCAGAGAAAAGAATAGAAGTTCAGGTGACTTTTACGTGTAGGGGAAAGAAAAAAGATATATAGGCTACAGAGTGGTGAGGGGGTGACGCTGCTGGCTTTTCTGGCTAGCTCTCTTAGAGCCACCAAAAATAGAATATTAAATTAAAGTCTATACTGGCAGTGATGTTGGAGACACATACTTTCTTGCTCCCTTTACTTGAGATAGTACAGGGAATAGGTGGCTCAAAGATGAGACTGGAGGGAGTTTAGACAGGGTCCTTGTTCTTCAGGTAGTTAAACTCTGCTTCTTAGCGCAAGTATGACCAGGTTGGAGAGCTGGGTTTGTTGTAGGAGAGAGAAAGAGAAAGAAAGTAGTAGAGACAATTAGTTTAGTACTATAACATAGGCAATGTTATTAAACAGTATGTAACATAGCAGAATACCATTTATAATTGAACAACAATGTAGTCTTGGCTAAGCAGTTACACAAATTAATTATTGAGAATGTAAAACACCTTATAAGTAACCCATTCAATATTCTGGAGAGGCTAAAACAAATTATATCAACAAATGAAAGAATCAGCTTATAATATATGCAGGGCTAGGAACAAGACTATAGATAGTATAAGGGTATAAATTAAGTTAGGTAACAAACTGCTGTGAGAGTTTTCAATTAGCGTGATTAAAAAAAAGTACAGTTTACATATCATAGAAACAGCTCATTTGGACGCTAATATAGATAGTACACAGTATTTCAAAGCCTACATTCAGTGTGTCAGCATGAGCCTTTTTAACACGAGACAGGTAAGATAAGATGTGCAATTGAACCCAAAGAGTGCAGACTATCAAACAGTTACAAAGTATACAGCAGCCTCATGTACTTAACCATACACTTTAAGCACTAACCTTAGGCCGACATAACAGTGGAGTAGACACACTAGCAAAAGCAGACACTGCGGACTAAGTAATTAAGTGATAGCAATGTTCATATGTTAAGACTTGAGCGGTGTAGATATTCCATTATACTAGCACTCAATTGAGATGACTGTGTTAAGGTAGTAAAGCTTGTATATCAATGTATAAGACAATATACATTCCCCAGTAAAGGTTATTATTCATAAAGTAGGTAGGTAGGTCTTACGGAACACAAAATGGTACAGTCAGTGCACGCTACATGCCATCTCATATACCTCTACACCTTGTAGGCTTAAATAGTGTTAGCTAAATATGCCTGTGTGTGGGTAGTACTAGTTCAAAGACTTGCATTTAGGTACTTCGTGCTTTTATCAGTTATATTTTGAAGTTAAATAGAGTGGTAGCGGTGCCGTTTGATATACGCGCACCCACCTGTAGCCTTTATTTTAAAAGATAGAGGCAGCCCAGTGTTATTTTGCATGAGTATCGCAATTCTTATGAAGCTGTGAAAGATGATTCACTACCTGAGCGTGGATGCTAATTCAACTTCTTAAAATGAAGAATAGTAAAAGAAGAGTAAAATATAAAGTAAGGTGCTTTTTAAGTCAGGTTGGTACGAATGGAGTATCAAGATACATGAAAGTAGTAGTAATAATAAAAATAACAAATTGTGGCTAAATAACAGCCGTTTAATTCCAAAGCGTTCCTTAAGGTAGCACCCTTCTAGTTAAATTCTGATGTTTAGAGCTCACTCTGCGTAGATGGAAACCCCAGAAGTTTTTCTTGTTTGAGCGGCAAGAAGAGGGTTTGTTAGCGAGGAGTTTCCAAACTAGGGTTCATTAAATTAGAGCACCGTAAGGTGCTTTTAAGTCAGGCTGATACAAATGGAGTATCAAGATACCTGAAAGAAGTTGTTAATAATAAAAAAATAACAATTGTGGGGAGAATGAAGCAGTTTTCTGCATACTTGGGTAAAACAGTAGAGGAGGATATTAGTGTAATGAGGGAAAAGAAAAATGTAAAAAAGGAGGTAAAAAGCACTAAGAACAAATTATGAGTACTGTTGTGCAGTTGGAAATATGGAAATATGTAAAAATGTACAAGAGTAAAAAGGAGGGAAACAGAATGGAAAGTAAAAAAAAAATCCAGAAAGAATTCAGGAAGAATTTAAAAAAGAAAAACAAATTATTAGTGAATCAGATGAAGAACATAGTAAAGTAAATGTTGATTCAGTATCAAGCCCAGACAGTATAGGGTACGGAATGTCCAAGAAATTGATGGATTTACAAAGAGTATTTTGTAAATGTACTGAATGAAAAGTTGAAAGAAGGGTTTGTTTAAGAACAGTTATGCATCAGCAGATAAAAATTTATATGGAAGAAAGATGAAAAGAAAATTAAAACTGGAGATCCATCACACTAAATAACACATTTTAAATCGAGAATAGTAAGAGGAAAATGGAAGGATGGATGAGGAATATAATGAAAGAAAATATACAGTATAAAAAGGGAAGGGACATCAAGAATTGTTACTGGTTGCGAGAAAAATTGTCGATGATATTATAAATAAAAGAGGTGATGTAAAAGTTATGGTAGGTGATGCTAGTGAGGCATGTGATACAGTGAGACATGATGCTTTCTGGGATGTTATGGAGAACTTTAGAATAGGTAAGAGAATTAGGAGAATGCGTATGTCAGCACATCAGAATAATATAGAGTGTCAGTGTTAGTAAATGGGGGGGGGCTGAGTAAAAAAACATACATGAAGTGTAGTATAAGAAAAAGATGCCCCATATGTGGAATATTGTTTGCAATAGCAATGATTATGTTAGTGACTGAAGTAGCTAATAAAATGAAAGATGACAGATATGTGATGCAAAAGGAGGTAGTGATTCCAGTAGTTCTGACATAAGCATACAATATATTTGTGGTTGCTAAGAACAAAATATGGATGAAAAAAATGTGATTTTGTCTGAAATTATGTTCAAAGGAAAGGGGAATGACCTTGAATAAAGATAAAAGTAAGGGTTTCAGTGATGCAACGTAAATTGTGGATTTGTGTTTTTTAATGAATGAAGTTTCTTTGCTATGGATAAAATTTGAGGAAATGGTGTAGTTCTGATGCAATAGGAGGGTTTGATAAAAGAAATGAAATAAATATCTTCTGTGGAGGAAATATAGATTAGCATTCATGGAAAAGGTTTATCTGCTGAATTCTGTTTTAATGGGAAAACAGCATATATGCCAAATGTTTATATGATCCCAGAAAAATATAAAAAGGAAATTGTGCAATTGGAGTTTTCTTTCATGTGTGGTTCAAAACTGAACCCACTGAAAAAAGGTGTGTTGTATATGAGTGAAGATGAAGGGGGGATGGGGTTACTAAATACAGTTGTTTATCCTGCTTCTTTAAACTTGTACAGAATATTAAAGTTGGTAAAGAAAGAGGATTAGAAATTAATAATGAAAATGTTACAGTACAAAAAGTTCTGGGAGAGGATGAGAATAAGAAAAGGAGAAAGAATACATAGATGAATAAATTAAAAGTATCAAGACAAAATACTAACAAGGAAAATAAAAATTGACAATATAGAGAAAGACAGAAGGATGTGGTACAATGGTGTTATGAAACATTATTACCATATAAATCCATGGGAAAATTTACCAAAAGAAGTGATTAAAACCATTAAAATAAGGAAAAAGTGGTGTACCAAGACAGTAGAATATCAGAATTTTCTAGAGATCGGTAATGAATAATTTACCAATAAAGAGAAATATGCCATATAAAAAGAAAGTTGAAAGAGTGTGTTTACTTTGTGGTAAGGAAGATGCAACAATGCACATGTTTTTTTTTTTTTTGAAATGTAAGAGTGTTGAAACTCTGGAAAAAGTTTTGTGAAGAAAGTTTTAAGAATATAGATGACATTATAATTATAAATATGAATATGATTATGCGTGCTTATTTTAAGAGCAAGAAGAATATGTGGAATGGCAGATTATCTTTTGTAATATGGTTTATTTGGAATGAAAGACTGAATGAACTTGTGTTTAATGGGAATTAGATTTTGGCAGATACATTGCAAAAAAATAACATTATGATTGTGGAGGAAGGAGTTGGGGCAATTCTGGAGGAATAACTGTGGATATTATAAGACAAATGATAACTAGTAAAAAAATAGAAATGTGTACATATATGCTTATATATATATATATATATATATATATATATATATATATATATATATATATATATATACATACACATGTTGTAAATTGTAAATAATGTTGCACTACTCTTTTTGATGAGTGGCATGTGATCTTTTACGCCCACCAGATGTACCATCAAATCAAGCAGATGAGATCTCAGTTTAACATCTCATCCTAAGCAAGTTATCTATGTTTTTAAGTTGTCTAAGAGAAGGAAATTATTTCATGGTTTGGGGATATAGTTGGAGTATAGATATCACCAAGACAATGTGGGATTTTTATTTGCAGTGATCTGTTTGCCTTTTAAAGGAAGACATCTATTGGGCAAGTGCCATTATAGTAGTGGGTTTAGGTATGGCTATTTATTTAGTAGATAAAAACTGCCCATAATTTTACATGGCTTAGAAATTCCAGAATAATTTCATTGGCTACTTTATAACAGGATATATTTTAGGTAGCCCAGAAATTTGTTGGATATGCAGTGGTGGGATCTACTGTATATAATTTATATAGGTTTTAACTTCTAGTCAGAAGAGTTATAGCAAATCTTGCTATTTTGTTGTAGCATTTCTCTAGCTTTGTTGTAGCATTTCTCTAACTTGGCTAATTGAATGGAATGAATGTTTGAACCAAATTCCTATATAAAGAACTGTTGTGGCAATTATACTTGAATGCTATACAACTCCCAGGTTTAAATGAAAATATTTCTATTGCAAGTGTGTTTTGAGACTCATGTCAACTACAAGTTGCTTGATCTTAATGACATTAATACTTTGGTGTGAGTCATGTGAATTGGTCACATATTTTACTACATGTTTTGCCACCTTATGTTTTTTCATTAATAAAATCACTATTTAATGGAGTGTTGCTTGAATTTCGATAGCACTGATTAAATCCTTTTTAAATTTTGGATGAAAGTGCTAAACATATAAGTATGTTTAAATAATTTTAATAGTCTACAAGTGACTGTTATTGCCAGCATTTTATCATTCTTTTTTGGTTAATATTTTTATCAGTAGCATTTGGTGGAGACCCTTTGGTTTGAGTGTTCTCTCTCATGATTCAGTCATAAAATGAATTAGGTCTGACTGGCAAATTCTTCTGCAGCAAACAAATGGACCATAACCTGCAGTAAACTAATCCTCAAGTACAGTAACTCAGAAAACAAAAAATAAAGCTCAGGCTTAGAAAAGCAAGTGGCAACATTTTAATGTGCCGTTCAAAGCCCATGTTTTCTTTTTTGTTTGGCAAATTCTTCTAAACACGAACCCATGTTGATTCATCCTAGAAATGTTTGTACTTTAGAAGTCTTTTGACAGGATTCTTTTTTTGACTTTTTTCTCTAACTGTCATCAAGTTAATAGTCCTCTAATTAAAAAAGTTCTTGCTCCTTTACCTTGTAAATGCGTACCACAATTGTGGTCTTCCAGTCCAAAGGCACTTCTTCTGTGGACAAGGATCTGCTGGATATCTTGATCAATGAATCTGCCATCATGAGACAGATTTGGAGAATATTTTGAAACAGCACATCTGGTCTCTGTGTATTATCCTCTTCTGCACCCCTCGCCTCTCTCTCTACCCTGGTATTTGCACACTGTTATCTTCAGTCTGTCCTACATCTCCTTGTTCTCTGCACTGTTGCCAATTATTTGTCACTTTTCTTATGTACACTATAGCAAAACAATTGAATATCTTACACTTTGCACACATCCACCTGTATGCTGGACATCCCTTGGATGGATATTCACCACTCCAGTGTTTGCATTGTTTTGAATTACTTTTGGTACAGTTTACATTAGCACATTTGCATTTATATTCAAAATGTCTTCTCATTGATCTTGCCTGTAATACACTTTTTTTGTGTGTTGTCCATTGTATTTACTTATGTTCCTTATTCACCTCTATTTTGTTTGCCTGCATGTGAGATAGATTTTAATAGAACCTTAGACCTAACAGCTTGTCAAGGGCACAGACTCTGCCAATTTTTTTTTCTCCTTAATTGGCCTATCAGCATATTTTCTTTTCTGGCAACAGTTCTGCATTCACTGTTCTTTAGTAATTATCTCAATCTAGTGTACTACATATTTTTGACTCAGCACTTCTGAACCTACTGATGTCAAAATGCAAAATACTCTTGGTGCGCAATTACTGCTTATTTTCACATACACGTCATATACATTATACATCTGTTTTCCTGCCATTTATAACAAAGACTATACCCTGTCATCTCTAGTTATATTGAAAGCATTCCCATTATTTTTGAATCTACTAATCCATGTTCTCCATTTTGACCCTATATTTTGATTATAACAATTTATTTAAAAAATCGTTCCCATTCTGTAATCACCTTAAACTGACAGCTTTAGTACTACATTATAACTACCATTTAAATGAATACCCTTTTCATAACAGTCATATACAATACTTCACTAACATTTGAATACCACTGTTAATAACAGTTATGTACAACATTCTATTTGAAATTCACTTATCTTTGTATTTTTGTGAGACAAATACTTTTTCTTTTTCATTCTCTCCTCTGTAATAGAAACAACTGAACTTCTCACGTAAAACATTCCCCATCTCTAAAGATTTTGCTTTAACAAATAAAATTATTTGTATCACCAGTTTTGCTTCTGTTGTGTTGAATCCTCAAAGAAAGGCTTTAGTGTAATAGTACAAATCTATGGAACATACATTGGAAGAAATGTTCATATATGATGCACTTTTTTCCATTAATTATACAAGTCTGGGCAAGATCAATTAGCAAGAATACAGTTTACATAAAAAATTCATTAGAAAGATGGCAGATGCCAGAAAGAAAAAGAATCTGTTAAAACTGGAACATTATCTTTCAGACTAAGTTCAGTATGCAACAGAGGGACCCATAACTCAGCTTCAACAAGTGAGCAAGCTTCCTCTTTATTGGGTAGACAATAGACATTTCAGAGCTGTGCTTCTACCCAGTCAGGTGCTTTTAATGTTAGCCATGAATACATAAACACAAAGCCTCCCATGTTAAATTAAACCAATGAAGGGTGTCTTGGCAGTATGACTGAACACAAAGAAATTTCCAGATGAGAATTATAGATACTGGATCTTTTTTTCATACTTCTTTTAACTTAAGAAATAATTTTACTGGCTGAATATTTTGGGAGAACTTGTCATTGCAGCAAAGTGGGATCTGGGTTTGTGTTTTGCAAAAATACATTCTTGTATGCCTTATCTTTCTTCCCTAGTCCCTAGCCTTACATTCCAAGGCTGTCACAAAGGCCTTCTCTTTATGCATTTTCCTCAAAATTTGTCCATAACCCTCATTATTCCATCTTTGACTAGTTAATACAAGTTTATTTACTCTCTTGCTTTGTTCCAAGATGACTAATGCATCTGCAGCATCTGCAGACCACTCCCCTACTCTACTATAATCCGCTCCCCTAAAATCCTACATCACTACCTGTGTACGTCCCCAAATTACTGAATGGTATGAATAGCAGTGTGTGATACAGCTTTCACTTGCATATTCATGTCTTTCTCTGCCTTTGTCAGGACCATGGTTAGAATTCTACTTTTTCTGGTACAGTCCTGAACCCAAGGTCCTCCTTCTCTAGTCTACAGCTTGTAGTCTTCCCAGTCTTTTTGTTGCAGATTCAAATCCTCAAGTACAAACATCTTCCCATCATCCTACTCCTTTATTCTCTCCCTCACTGTCTTTCTCAAATATGCCTAGAGGCTAAACATTTTATCAGTCCATCAACATTCACCCTCCCCCTCCCACTTTGTCTATATTAATCACCAGGGCACTCATTCTAAGCTCTGTCCACTTCCTCTATGACCTCACACCCGATACCTTCTTTTGTTCCACTTCCAATCCAGAATAGCCTCTTTCAGGCACGTCTGCATCTCAACCACTCTTGTTATTACTAGTATTACAGAGATATGAGCCAATGTCCAACATCTATTCCTGCAGCTCCAGTCTTCCTCTGGAGAGAGCTTTTTGTGTGTGCAGGCAAGATAGTAAATGGGGCACTGAATGAGGGATGACAGGAAGAGACTTCATGTTTGATTGAATCCTTTATGAAAGAAACTAAGGAAGTGGATGTTTAGAACAATTAATTTTGACTTTGCAGCGAGAAAATGGATTTGAATCTCAGAATATTGTTTCCCTGGGAGATTAATCATATTTAGCCATAGTGGAAGAGGCAGATATTTTGGGTTATTTTGATAAAACACTAAGTGATGGTGCTCCCAGACTTTTACCACTGTCAAACATATCTGAATGGTTTAGACTAGCTTCAGCAATTGAGTCCTTGTCTGAAGCAGGATGGGCCAGAAAGGGTAGAGACTAGACTCTTGTGGGCAATTAAGAAGACATCCCTAAATTATTTACAGAAATTGCTACATGAACTATTATAAACAAAGTAATATTGTTAGACTGTTCTTCAAGGAGCCATTAAATGGAATACTAGACTGTGGTCTAAAGCCTGGAAATGTCCATATTCTTCTTTTTATGTCTGGACAGTGTGAATCTGCAGTGATTTTCATAACAGATATTACTTTGTAGAGGTTCATTTCTTGTCATGATTTCTATGACCAGGATGTCCTACTGAAGCCACTAGCGCTTGATCAACATAGGATAATAAAACAAAGAAATAACCGTTTATCAAAATCTTTGGTAGCTGATAATACTAAGATTTGGTTGCAGTATTTGTGAAACATTCTGGAAGATTCTAAGCATATTTATGCTACTAAAGGACTACATAACAGTGGAAGTAAAATGGAACTGAAGGTAAAGTTGAAATACAAGGATGGCATATTACAGAATTTGCCTAACAGCGTTGTTTCTGTTTTTTATTATGGCCATCCCAGGGCCTGCTTTCTCTGTGGAAAGCAAGATCGTGTTAAAGTGGATATAGAGAGGTATAGTGTTTGCAATGTGGTAAAGAAATTCATAAAATGGAATTGTGTAAAAAAGTGTGTAGTTTTGGCAGAACAAAAGGTTAGGATTTCAAATACTGTGCAAAAGCTGAACAAAAGTGCACTGAGGCAGAATTTAGTCAAAAACAATAAACAGGAAATTGTTCAGCAACAAGAGACAGCAAAGGGGGGTACACCAAACAAAAAAAGAAGTGAATTTTAACCATTTCTGTTTCAGGATTCTGTTTTGTAATTTTTAGAGTTGTTATCTTTTCAAATGTGCAAAGTAAAAGTCTCAGAACACAGTTCCCTACAGAATTAGGACAAATCTCAACAGAATCAGGGACAAATAAAGAAATAATCTAGGACAATTAGGGACACTTTTTAAAATATTAGTACTATTGACTTCAGACACTGATAGAATAAGATGATGTAAATTGATATAAGTGTTCTGAAGTAAAAAAAAAAAAAAAAAAAAGCCTATAATTATTGCAATTATTTATAAAGTATAATTTACCACCTTTTCTCCAAAAAGTCACCAGTTTTTAGGAGGGATTATGAAGAACAGATCTGATGTTTGAGTCAAAATCAGGGACATCAAGATAATCAGCAACAGATGGGAGGTGTGCATTTGCCATTTTTCTATTTGTTCCTTCCCCTGCAGGATGCAAGCACCCAGATAAGGACTGTCCTGAATAAAGAGGGACAGGTGGTAACCCTACGCAATTTCTGTACTATTAGGTAAACAGCCAAGAGCAGAAACAGAATATTGGAATAAGCAATGGGAAGAATGAAGATCTGTATGGATGGATTAGGACTGAGCTATCTGTAAAAGAAAAGACCAACTCTATACATGATTACAAAAGAATTTTGGTGGGCTAAGCTTCAGGTGTGGAGAAGGAATATATTGTATATTAACACTTTTTAATTTTAATTATTTTTGCATCTGGTAAACTTTTTGTAATTCAGCACATTTTATTTTAATTATGTTATTGTGGGATTTGCATTTAAATCCAACAGTGATACAATATGCAATCTCGTGAGTTGAGGTAGACTGGATATGGTTAGCACCATGATAATTCTCTTTTCTATTTTTCTTAGTAGATCAGCAAGTCTATAGAGGTGCTGTAAGGTTGGAGATCTGACTTTCTTTGTTTAAATAGGTGAAGGAACTTTGGGTGAAAGTTAAGAAACTGAGGGTGAGACAGGGTGGCACGAAAAATCTTTGAGAACTGAATTTTGTATCATGGAATGAGAAATATCAGGAAAGACAAAGTATGAATGAAATAAATGAGGTGCATTTCCAAGATTATATGTGGGAAGTTAACCGGATGTTTACTCATGAAAAGATTCCAATAAAGGCCATTTACAACTGCAAAGAGCAGGTTGAAAGCTGTAGTACTAGGCGTGGGTGCTTATATCTAGAAAATGAGCTGGATGAAACTTGTTACATATGAAAATGTCATGAGTGGGGAATAGGATATAAACTTGCATTCCTTCTGGTACCCGAAGTGTGGCAGTCAGGGCTTTGCAATAGTATATAAATGGAATGCAGGGTAACAGCTTAATTTTCAAAAACCTTTTTGTGCTTACAAACTGGTTTATCTAACATAAAACAGATTTTTTAAGTTAGAGGAAAATATACCTCTTCTTAGTGAATGGAAAAACACTAAACAACTTAGATGTGTACTGCATCAGCTGGAAAGACACTAAGGACTGAAGTATATGTTGTATTATCTTAGGACTGAGTTATGGATATCATTTTCTGTTTTCCTTTAATACTCTGTATTTATGATGATATTTTTTCTGTGTTTTTGCATGTTGCAATAGTATATATATGGAATGCAGGGTAATAGCTTAATTTTCAAAAACATTTTTCTGCTTACAGATTGGTTTATCTAACAACAAAACAAAAGTCTCTTGTTTGTTCATTTGCTATGCTATGGCTGTTTAGTTTCTTTCTACGTGTGGTCTAAGTAATTATGTTTCCTTTTTTGTGTCTATAATATCCTTACCTTGTTGCATCTTAATTTAAAGGTACAATTTATTGATGTGTACCTTTTCTTTCGACTCACATGCATTGCTGTCTGTTTTAGACTAAGATCAAGTCTGTCCCTGGCGCAGAGATAGACATCTTCCAAGTCTAAGCCATCCACCTTCCAGTGCCTGGCTACTCTTCACTGTTCACTGCCTGTCATTATTCTCCCTAGTCCTCGCCTTATGCAGGATGCACAAATAACACTTCTGGGAATGCTGTCTCCCAGTCACTATACCCCTTAAAACCCTCCTTCCTCAGGCCGTGTAGGCAACACTTCTGTGAACGGTGTCTCAGGAAACTATTCTCCCTAGTCCTGTTATTCTGCAAGGTGCACTTCCAACGCGTCTGATAATGCTGTCTAGTCTTTTTACCCTTTAATTCCCACCTTCCCAGAATACATAGATAGCACTTTTGAGAATGCAATCTCCAGTCCACTATTTTGTCATCTCTCTGCCATTTCCTTGACCCTACCTGGTATCACCTGGACATTCTCATCTTACAGAGTATGCCCCAAAATATGCACTTCCATCCTTGGTAATCACTTTCTACTCCTCCTCCTATGTCTTGTTTAAGTCTAAGCCCAAAGACTAGGTTTGGTATAATCTGGGTGGCAAGCTACCGATATGACATTCAAGTGTTATACTTAAATTCTTCTTTAAACATGTCTTTGTGCAAGAGGATAAAAGAATGTAAACAACTGATGCCCATTTACTTGCTGTATAAGACCAGTGCTTTGGCATAAATGTTAAAGTTGACAGCACCAATATTAAAAAATAATAATAAAAAAGCCTCATACAGATGAGCAGTAAGCTAAGCAGTAAACATTTAGGTCTGCCATCAGACAGTTTATTAGCAGCAGGTATTAAAAGTATAATGCCATAATACTACATTATAAACAACTCAGAGTTTTAGTATTATCTTTGTTGTAACAACAGCAATACTATTCAAATATATTGCTTCATGCCCAGCAGACTGATAAAATTTACTGCCACACTGTACTTTCACATACTACATAAAAACCTAATGTGGAGCCAAAAAACTGCACCTTGAACTTCTTAATGCACTTCATTTCCATCACTCTCTAAAGGAAACCAGTAAAGTCAGCATTGAGTCACAGCTTACCAGAGCATTTCTCCTAAAACCTGCATAAAACAACAAACTATGCTGTAGCTGTTTGAGTTCTGCCCCAGATGTATTACAGCCCAATAAATGTCTTTACTGCAGTACCAGTGCAGCTGTAGATCATCTCAGGAAGAGACTGGAGTGTTGAAAAGTCTTACATAAGGAAAGGAAACACAAAGATAGACTTACCACTTCCTGAGATGCATAGTTTGAGTCATCTGGGTTAACTGACCAGTAGCAGTAGTCAAATCCAAACTCACTGATCTTCTCTCGAGAGTCCACAGTTCCCTCAGTCCTTCCATCAAGCTGATTTTCAAAACATGATGGGAAATCAACACATTAGCATGTTGTGCTAAAAGAAATAACCTCAGTAAAATACCAATGATCTACATTTTTTACATCAAAAACTCTTACGTCAAACAATGCAGACTCAATTACAGTCTAGGTTTTACTGATAAAAAGGGGTCATGCCCTGTTAACGTACGACCTAGTGCTAGCCATAACCAGGAATCTTGTGTAGGCCATCCCAGTGATGCAGAAGTTAAAACATCTGCATTGGTGCCAATGACCAAGGATTAAGAGTAGGTTCAGAACATTGGACAACATTGTATGTAGCTAAAAACAAATGGAATGAGTGCATACATTTTTTCCAAAATACTACTTTTTTATGTAAATCTATCATAAAACAAGAGATTAAACACAGATCACATAACAAGCGTGTAGGTATTAAAATAGAAACACTCCTACAACTTTGAGAAAGAACTACACAAATTCTGCAACTATATACATTACAAAGAATATTTATAGCTAAATTAATTTTTTCAATATTCTGCCATTATAAACTTGTACAAAAGAATGGTTTGTAGATAAAATTCAAACACCAGAATAACAGAAATGACATTAAAATACTATGAAAATGTTGCCTTTATTAAACATGTTGTGAGAGAACTCTGTGACATCCAGCTGTAATAATACCAATCTACTGGAATCAATACCATACGATTTTTTTTTTAAATCGTTTCTCAGCATTCCAGTGTATGAGCTTTAAAACATATAAACTTGCTACTTATTCCAAAAGAGGTAATCTATACATAAGCCATTTTAGAGAACTTCCTCCAAGAAGTCTGTTTAAGATCAGCCCAATTTAACAAAATATAATATTTCAGTCACAAAAGACAGAAGAACCTCATAACAATGTACCAAAGTAATTACTTAATTTAAGGAAGGTAGTTAAAAGTTAAACTCGCATACGGCTGCATTACCAGATGTTCAAAAATATGTACAGACTTGTACACCATACCATGCATATTATGGTGTTGCATCCATGAAATATTTTGCAAATGATAACACTGCTTAAATGCTCTTTATGTTAAGTACAAATATTCTTTTCTCATTGATGCAACTGTAATAGATAAACAGATACTGCTGAAAATCTAGATAAGGCAGTTTCAGACAATGCTGCTTTGCAGTTTTACTACACTCATTAAAGCATGCAAAGATCAGAGGAATGCCTATATTAGTGCGCTATAAACTGAATTCTACCTGTAACATTTTTAAAATATGCTGACATTCCTAAACAAAAAACAAAACAGAAGCACTAATTAACTAAGTAAGCAAACACCAAATTTTACACATGTTTAGTCTGTGCTGTACTTGTTATATTTACTGCAGCTTTGCTCATTATAATTGCACCATGTTTAGGCTTGGCACAAATGCCAGCTTGTAGAACCCCTTTAATTTCTATTTGCCCCCTTATACACTTGTGCATTTAACTCAACCAGTTATGAATGATTTTATTATGGTCATTTGGCTTTTTTTTATAATCAGATTTTAAGTTCTTTATATAAACTGACATTCTGTATTATTCTGAAAAGGTCTTGGCTATTTACAGAAACAGAAGTACTCAACCATTAAATTTAACTTTTTATGTTCTCCATTGCTTTGTTTTTTTATTTTCTGCTTGTATTACTTGCATATGCTCTCTCACTCAGTTTTGTTTTGTTTATTAACTATGTAAAGTTTACAATTGTTCTTATTATTATGTAACAAGGTTAGAAAAAGGGCTCTAGTCATTTTGTTTACCTGGCTAAATAAATAAATACATACATACATACATACATACATACATAAATACATGAATGAAAATAACTAGCTTACAGACAGCAAGCATTTGTTAAAAAAAATGTCTCCTAACACCTCATTCACCTCTGAGACCTTAACTGGCAAATCCAGTGGAATCAGGAGGTTTACACCAAAGGACAGACTTTAATGTAGAAACACAGTAAGGGCCTGCTATGGTACAGTCAGTTTTGCCCCACACATATGGCCATCCTTGGCTTAGACCAAGAAAATTTCCTGTACTGCTCTAGGTCTGAAACAATACCCTACACCGCCACAAAAGTAAGTTTAGTTATTTGGTTCCATAAATCTGTAGTGAGACCTGAAACCTGCAGGAAAGTTTCTAAAACATCTCATGGTACGGAACAGAGAGAGAAAACATCCTCCATCTCCCCACTGCAGTGTTGAAAAAGGGGTCAACCACATTCAATTAACTGACAAACAGGGCAAGCCCCCAAGTTCTCCATTTTTGAAAGACCCTGACCAAGCAAGACCACTGAATCAACAAATCCAGGAGAGGACTGAAGGAGATATTCAGTGTTCTCCAGGCTGTTTATCTCCCGTGGAGGAAAATAAAGTACAGTTGTGTACACTTACCATAAATGTAGATGTTAGAGTGTATTCACTGTTGCAGTCATCACATTTGGGTTATCTGCTTGCACAGTAGCCCTCAGTCGGCCTGATTATCAAAGTCTTGGGTCCTGCGTTGGTTGCTGTCTCATCTTCCATGACATCAGGTAGTCAGGGGTATAAAGCATGCAGCCGACACCATTACATCAGTTTTCCTTGCCCTGGATGTCAGGTGTCCCCCTAATGGGAAGCAATTAAATACATATACATATATATATATATATATATATATATATATATATATATATACACACACACACACACACACACACACACACATACACACACACACACACACACACCAAAAAGCTTTTAAGCATAGTAAAGGAGCATAGAGGTATAGCCAAAAGAAGTCAGGGGGCTGGAGGGAGGGTAACCAGGACTGCAACAGTGAATACACTCGAAAATCTACATTTAGGGTAAGTGTACACAACTGTACTATGCTCTTCGTGTTTCACTGTTGCAGTCATCACATTTGGGTAGATTTCCAAAGCTAAGGACGGGAGGAGGAATTTAGACAGCATTAGGACCAGCTATAAGGCCCTGCAAGACTGCAGTGGCAAAGCCAGCTCTGGATTTAGAGAAAATTGGCAAATGGTAATGCTTGGTGAAAGTATGTACAGAACTCCAGGTAGCAGCTTCTAGGATGTCTCTGGTAGGGACACCTCTGAGAAAGGCTGTAGAGGTAGATGCAGCCCTGGTTGAATGGGGTCTAATCCCCTGTGGGATAGGTTTTCCATGGTGTTTATAGCAGAAATTAATGCAATGTCCTATCCATTTAGAAATGGTTTGCTTTGAAATAGCCTTGCCCTCTGCCCCTGCAGCAAATACCACCAGCAATTGTTCAGATTTCCTTTGAGGTTTAGTCCTGTCCAAGTAAAATCTAAGTTATCTGTGCACATCTAAGGAGTACAGCATGCGTTCCCCTTTGTTCTGTGGATTAGAAAAGAAGGTTGGCAACTGAACGGATTGATTAAGAGCAACACTGGATACCACTTTGGGCATGAAGGAGGGATTGGTCCTAAGGGACACCCTATCCGCATGAAAGATGATGAAAGGCTCCACTGCCATAAGGGCCTGTAATTCAGATACCCTTCTTGCTGAAGTGATTGCTAAAAGGAAAGGTGTTTTCCAAGAAAGGAATTTTAACTCTGCACTTGCAGCTGGCTCAACAGGAGACAGAGTGGGTTTTTCCAATACAAAGTTAAGGTCCCAGACTGGAGTTGGGGCTCTTCTGGGTGGTCTTAAGTTTTTGGCCCCTCTGAGAAACTGCTTGAGCAGTGGGTGAGAAAAGAGGGCTGGTTCTGTGTTGTAATGAGCTGAAATGGCTGAAGCATGAATTTTGATGGAGGAAAAGGAAAGGCCCTTGTGAAGCATCTCAGTTAAGTATTGAAGAATCTGAGGTAAATTGGGCAATGCTGTGGCCACCCCTTGAGTTTGGTTCCAGGCACAGAATCTTTTCCATTTTTCAGCTAAGATTTTCTAGTACTAGGCCTCCTTGCCTCCAAAATGACATCCAACACTTGTTTACTGAGGGATGGTAACTGAGACATTAGGTAATTAGCCAGGCTGCCAGGTTCAGGGTTTGAAGCTGGGGGTGCAGAATCTGGCTCTCCTGCTGTGACAGCAGGGTAGGGGTTTGAGACAGCTGCCATGGGGCTAGCTGTGACGCACTGTGAAAGAGGGGGTACCAGTGTTGGCATGGCCAGTCTGGTGCAATCAGTATCATACTTGGTTTGTCCTGCTTGATCTTTAGTAGTACTCTGGAGAGGAGAGGCAGAGGAGGAAAGGCATAAACTGATACATTTTTCCAGCTGAAGGACAGAGCATCCACTTTCCAAGCTTGCTTGTGGGGAGTCCCTTGTGCAGAATTTGTCCAATTGGTAGTTCTGGGGGGAGGTAAACAAGTTTATATCTGGGCTCCACCATTTGTTTATCAACATGTTGAAAGTCTTTGGTTCCAGTTTCCACGCGTGTGGGTCCATGAGATTTCTAGTTAGTCTGCCAGTGTATTTAGTTTTCCTGGCAGGAATTGAGCCTGTAGATGCACTTGGTAGCTCAAGGCTGTGTTCCACAGGGCCATGGCTAGTCTGCAGAGGGGATAGGAATGGGTACCTCCCTGCTTGTTTATGTACCACATAACAGTGGTGTTGTCAGTCTTTACCATTAATTGTCCTGGAAGAATGTGGTCCTTGAAGGTTGTCAGAGCATTCTGTACAGCTAACATTTCTTTTTGATTGATATGCAGGTGCATTTGACTTTGGTTCCATTTGCACTGAATGCACTTCCCTGCCAGGTGAGCCCCCTATGCATAGTCTGATGCATCTGTTGTTAGGGTTTGGGTGGCAGGGGGTAGAGTGAATGGTAGTCCCTTGTTTTGGTGGGAGGTCTCTGCCCACCAAAGGAATTCTAATCGTAGGCAAGGTACGATAGGAATCATTGCTTCTAGATCCTGAGAATGTTGACACCATAAGCTTTTTGGATACCATTGTAGTTTCCTCATATGCAGTCTTGCATATGGAATTAGTAGAATGCACAAGGCCATGAACCCCAAGGCTTGCAGTATTTGCCTTGCAGATAGCAGGGTTTCTGTGGCCACTAGTTTGAAGTAAAGCTGTCAAATGAGTTTGTTTCTATGGCGTGAGGAAAGCCATCTGGGAAGTTGTGTTCAAGCTTGCTGCCAGATGATTCAAAAGTATGTCCTGGCTTTCTGCCCGAATTAGACAATTGTCCAGGTATGAGTATATTTGAATACATCTTTGCTTGCAAAATGCAATGACTGGAGCTAGGCACTTTGTGAATACAATGGGTGCAGTAGATAAGCCAAAGGGCAGTTCAGAGAACTGATAGTGCATGCAGCCTGCTTTGAAGCGTAGGTATCTTCTTCAAGATTCCCTGATTGGGATGTGCAGGTAGGCTTCCTTTAAATCCAGTGTTGCCAACCAGGTATCTTTGCCCATCATGGGAAGCAACTGGTGAAGAGTTAGCATCTTGAATTTTGGAATCACCAAAAAGGTGTTTAGGATAGAAAGGTCCAGCTAGGACGCCATGAGTTGTCTTTTCTGAGTGCCAGGAAAAGTCTGGAGTAGAAACATCGTCCCTTTTCCACTTCTGGTACAGTCTAGATAGCCTTTAATCTTAAGAGAGAGACAGTATTTGCTTTTGAGCCTCTGCCCACTGATTTGGGGTAGATCTGGCCAACCATTTGGGTTTGGTAATGTGTGAAAGTGAAAGCTGTATCCTTAGGAAACTATGTTTAAAACCCATTTGTCCTGGGTAATGAGTTCCCAGTTTTTTTGCTTGCACAGCAATCTTTCCCCCTAATGGAGCAGTCAGTTGAGAAGTGCTTGGAAGTTTTAAAGTTAAGTCATTGAGACAGCTTACCATAGGAGGAGCCTTATTACTCCCCCGATTTGGAAGTGGGAGCCCCCCACTGCTTAGTCCTGTGTGTACCCTGGGACTGAAGCCTGGTTGTTCTGCTGGTTCTGGGTTTGAACTGAGAAGGCCTGGAAGAGGCAGGAAAGGACCAATTTTTTGAGGGCCAATGCCTACTAAATCTTGGAGGCTGTACTTGTAAGAAATCTTTAACAGTTTGCATAGATTTAGCTTTTTCCTCCATCTTTTTAAGAACTTCTTCTGCTTTGTTGCCAAACAGGTGGTCCTGATTTAAGGGAGCATCCAGCAATTTAGTTTTAACATGATCTGGCAAAGATTGCTCCTTAAGCCAGGTATGCCTTCTAAGTACAGACCTGGTGACAGCAGCCCTGCAAGATGCCGCTAGTGAATCAAAACCATATTGCAAAGAATGTTTTCCAACCTGTTCAGCAGAATGCATTAAATCCTGTAAAATCCTTATTTTCAGCACAATCGAGAATCAACATAATTTTCTGTTTAAGCAATCCAATAATATGCTGCTGATACTTTAACATATGAAAATGGCAATTTAAGGCCCTGATGACCAAGGCTGCAGAGGTGTATACCTTCTTACCCCATCTATCTAGGGCCCTGGAATATCTATCAGAGGGAGTAGGATTTTTGGCAGTAGTAGCCTTAATGCCCTTGGGTCCCTGTGAAATTGTCTCAGGATCCGCAATAGGATTTTTAAAAAGGAACTTGTGAGAATCAGGAACCCTGTAATATCGATCAGGTTTTCTTGGAGCAGGAGGTAGAGAGTCAAGGGCCAAGCTAGATTCCAAAAAGGCATCATCAACAATGTTCAGCACAGGAGGGATAGCTGAAGGCCTGTGTTGGGGCAGGAGTACGAAATCTCAGAGTAATCCTGGCTTTCCCAGTGAAAATGCTCCCTAACAGTATGCAAGGTTTCACCAAAAGAAAAATCATCTGAGGGAGAAACAGAAGGAATAGAGCCCTCTGCATCAGAATCCTCATAGGTAGATAAGGGAAAATCCTGGTCATCAGAGGAGACAGAAAGTTCAGAATCCTGGTCAGAAGTATCATAAGCAAATTCAGTCCTAGGTCTCTTAGAGGGGGAAGGTTGGCTTCCCCTGATTAAAGTAATAAGGTCTTCAGCCATTCTTATCATTTGTTTTTTAGGCATAGAGTCCCGACCATGTGGTCTGGGCGTCGGTTTCCTAGGCATAGTTCAAGTTTTAGACCTTGAAGAAGAAGATGGTGTTGTTTTAATATGCAAGTTAGTAGGCCTGAATACACCCTCAGAAGCCAGTGCCTGCACAGTGGCTTTGGACCAATCCATGGTAGAGACATCCGCAGGTTCCACAGTTGAAGCATCTCGTGGCATACCAGACTCCAAATGGGTCTCAGTAGAGGCCTGCAAATCTGAAGTAGCGGGTATCAGGGGCTGCGAAAGCACCTCACTGAGTACCGGCGAACTGGCGACTAGCTTAGGAGAAGCATTGTTGGCAGCTTTGGACCTAGGCGGCCTGTCTTTATATTTGCATTTTTTTCGGAATGTTGGTAGTCGGGTGGCTTACCAAAGACATATCTGGATAATTGGACAGAGCACCAAAATATTTAGAAGCAAAAATATACAGACGATGAATAGTTTGTGGTTTAAATAAGGCACAAAACCGACAGTAAGATACGTTGTGGCCAGGGCCTAGGCAAGGAATACAGTATGAATGAAAATCTTTATGAGGTATTTGCTTTCCACAAGAAATGCAATTATTGACTTTTACTGACATCGGTTTAGAGCAAGAAAAAGTTTCCCCAACGGGATACTTAGCTTTAGTTGAAGACATTGGTTCTGAAACTCGAAAATGAAAATTTCAGGAGTCAGCCGACCGACACTTGCGAACTGCCTCTGCTTCGGGCACTGCACGACAAGAAAGACTGATGTAATGGCGTCGCCTGCATGCTTTATACCCATGACTACCTGACGTCATGGAAGATGAGACAGCAACCAACGCAGGACCCAAGACTTTGATAATCAGGCCGACTGAGGGCTACTGCAAGCAGATAACCCAAATGTGATGACTGCAACAGTGAAACATGAAGAACGTCTGACATGTTATGCCTCTATGGTCTAATGCATGGCAGGCTCTGCCTCATGAACAGAGAGTATAACCTTGAATTCCTTTGCTTATTCATGTACTACGTAACAGACTACCTACCTGATCGTGTTAATAGTGGTTCCTGAAATAGTACCGTCTGCAATGTTTTAGGACCAGCAGCACTGCTCTCACTTTTAACTGGCTGATGTGGAGCCACTCTTCAGTGAAGATCACACTCCCTCTACCATATGGGGGAAGGTGAGCTCCCAACACACAAGTGAAGCATTTATCACCAGGAACTGTGATGAATTTGGCTGTAGGAAGAGACTCAACAGAACATTTGTAGGAACTCTGTATCACTCCAGAGCCTAGCAGCAAGGGTCCAACGCCAAAATAAAGAGCATGAGCACTTGGTGGCTCTAAAGCTACTGATAAACACATTTTAACATCCACACCCTCAGAACTGCAACATGAAAACTGTGGTGACCATCAAGACCAGAAGGTACAGCTGAATCAGGGTCAGGACCCTACATTGTGTCTTCACTCACTTGGCCAAAACCGTGACGTTGTGGGCCTCCCCAGAGCAGAAATGATTAATAATAAACAGTGTCTAAATCTTTCTTGATAAAGGCCTTGCTCTGATCATGGACTAGACAGGATATCTCCAATTTAGGACTATCCCCAAATTCTATTTTGAAGGAAATACTCATCAGAAGGGGTGCCTCGTAAGGAAATAGGAGACTTTTTTTCTTGCAAGGTGATAAAAACTCTGGCTGCTAAGAAAGCCCAAAGAGTACACTTCTGCTGTAAGGGATACTTGCCCAGACCCAAAAATAGTAATCTCCTGTATGGACCCCAAATGCTGATCTGCAGAAAGGCACCAATTACATCTATAAGTACCATCTAAGTATGGGATATAGGACACTACAGGGGAAACACCTGAAGCCACATATCTTGATATGTTACTGGAAACTATCAAGATCCAGAATGTGATGGAAACTGTACATCCCCTTCAGGAGCAGAATAGACATAAGTAAAACCTTTTATCCTCATTTAAAGCTGGCACAGCCACTACAGCCCTCTTGATCAATATAATGTTGGTCCCTCGTAAGACTTCTGATGAAACATCATGATTCAATCCAGCAGCGGACTTTTTTCAAGAATATGCCATGGAGACTACATCTGGAAAAACTCTGTCTTTCTATGATAAAAATGCCTGGATGAACTTGAAGCCCTTCCCCCAATTACAGCAGTTCCAGATCATAATCAAGAATGGAGCAAGCAAGACAGTATGATGCTTGGATGAGGGAGCTACTGTGTTGTCCCTGGTCAGTTGATCAATGCTGAAAATATTACAATGAAAGATTGCCTGTGTTGTGTCATGGTGATTAAACTGAGAACAATGAGAAAGTGACTGCAGTATTTTCTATTCTTTCTCCCTCTTTACTATGTTTGTGCAATCTTGAGAGTTTATATACGTAAGTTTAAGACTAAATAGGTCTGCTGCCATTCCAGGGTTGTAAGGAGGATGCTATACTTCAAAAAAGAAGTCCTTCTGAAAAAAACTTTTTTTTTTGCCATGTTGGGAGTATCACTGTCTTGAGTTGCAACCTCCAGAGGTTTTAGATGTTGCAGGTTTGAATATTCTTGTGCTGATTAAACAAGACATAATTATTCAAAGCGCAAAATGCTTAGGGTCCATCTTCAAGCACTTAGGAGACCACAGTCTAGAAAAGAAAGGGGTAGAAGAAAAAGAAATCAGAGTTCCTATACAGGTATGAGGGCTTGTCTCTGCTTCAGGAGGTTGCCTTCATAGTCTTGGACATGCTACCTAAAAAATCACTTCCTCTTCAGAAAAGTACACCCAGGACTTTGTTTCTGAACTTTTGCAGACACGGAAAGTGACATTAAGTAAGATAATTTAATCAGCATAGAAAGTAAGTAATGATGTGGAAGAAAATGGTTAAATAAAATAAAATAATATAACAATGATATAAAAGAATGTATAAAGGGTATAAAGGCAGCCAGAAAAGGAGAAATCTCTTAAATGAGCATAAGGGAATGGGAACAGGATATGACTAAGCCATTGGTAAACTAAATTCGCACACAGAAAATACCTTCTCTATGATGTTGTTAACAGAACATTTGCACCCTAACAAATAACACTTAAGAGGAGTCTCATGTGACATAGAAATTCTATTAAAGTCACACATTCACCACCAATAAAAATTATGCTCAAGATCAAGCATTTACAAAACCTGTTAAAAGCACATCTGGGAAAGTTGACATACCACAAAGTATGCCCAGAGTGCTTCAGTTCTAGTAAGCACTTTTTAAAGGTTCATTTTGTTAACCACATCCTTTTTTCTGTAACTTACTTAAGAATATCATAACAGCTGTAAAGATTTATCATAATTAATTAAAAGGCATACCTTTATTGACAGACATTCAAAATAAGCTTTTAAAATGCAATACATTGAAAACCAAAGTTATTGCATACATTTAAAAGCCTAAAAAAATCTGACTGAAACCAGTTAATAAATAATACGCAAAAGTACAGTTGTGTTGTTGTTGTGTCTTTCAGCTTCTCTCGGTTAGGAGTCGCCACAGCGGAACTCCGGTCCGCTAATGACTGGTAGTTGATTTTTACATGCCGAGTTACCAACCCTGATGCACAACCTTCAACGAAGGTACGCCTATTCACGCATGTCTCCACGCAGAAGACGCTCTAGCTGAGAATCGAACCAGACAGCGTCTTACTGTGAGGCGACAACGCTACCGCAGCATCACCACCGCGGTGAATATGCAAAAGTACAGTTGTGTTAGATATTACAATAACAGCAGATGTCTACTTTTCACTGTTGCAGTATTCCTTACTAAAGGGATAGTCTGCCAAGGATAGACAAACAGTTGGCCAGCATATCAAAGCCTTAACTTCTTCCAGGTGCCATATGTTGGCTGTCTAAGGCACAAGATACATAATTGACATAGCAGCAATTAATCCTAAGAACTGAACTGCCTAAGGAAAACTAGAGCAACCCAATAGGAAATGAAAGTAAACGTGCATGCAGAAAGAGAAGAAGAAAAAAACCTTGGCCAGAGAAAAAGAAAAAGTCAGGGGGTAGGAAGTAGGGAGGGATGGAATAATTCAACAGTGAAGAGAAGGACATCTACTGTTCTGGTAAGTTCTTACTGTACTATGTCCTTCTTTAGCACTTTTGCAATATTTCTTACTAAACGGAGAGTACAAAAGCTACTGGAAGGGATGGGAGGAGGAACCCACAGAAGCAAGCCAATAAGCCATACATGAAGGCTCTGGCAAAAGCATCTCTGGCTGTAGAAATTACATTCAACTTATAGTGTTTAGTAAAGGTGTGAACAGAAGACCAAGCAGCAGATTGCAAAATGTATGTAGTATCCAGATCCTTGAAAAAAGCACCAAAAGAAGCTACGACCATGGCTGAGTAAGCATGAATTGAAGAACAACATGAGAAGAATAGCAAAAAGAAATGACTTCAGAAATACAAGTGGAGATGGTTTGGTTAGAAATAGCTCGTCCAATTTCTTGAACTGGAAAGAAATAAAAGAGTTGTTCAGATTTCCTGATACCTTTAGTATTGTCAAGGGAATATCTGATCTATGTAAATCATAGACATTAGCTGAGTATAACAGCCCTGTGTTTCTAATGCTGAGTCAAACAGTCCACTTGTGCTGTGCTGATGAGACTATAACAAGGCCGAAACATGTATGCCCATAGCTAGTGAGGTTTGGCTTTATTGGCCTGAATTTGTCCATTAAAACAACTTAAAAAGTCATGGACATTCAGAATCACCATATAGCTGAAACACCTGATGTTCATAAGGGTCATTTGCATATACCCATGTGCCTCTAATACAAGAGGTTGCAGAGGTTACTCGGTGGAAATTCTAGCTTGGCGAGTTTTCATTTAGTTTTCACTATCATTATGTGGAAAAGGGATAAAAAAAGAAGGAAGGTGAACAGTTCAATTTAGAGATAAATCATTAACTACCTTAGGCATAAAAGAAGAGAAGAAAAACTCTGTTCTTGTGGAAAACCAAAATGGGGGGGGGGGGGGGGACTGCCATGAGTGCCTGAAGTTCAGAAACCTTCTTGGCAGAAGTAAGGGCTACAAGTAATACAGTTTTCAAAATACAATGTTGTAAAGATGATGACTGCAGGCTCAAAATGATTTGGAGACCATTTTTCAAGAACAAAATTAACCAAGTGGCAGATTTACAGGCAGGCAGGCAGAAATAGCAGATTTATGACCTTTAACAGAAGAATATGCCAGGCCACAGCTGAGCACCTCACACAAATAAGAAAGCACTATAGGAATACCCACAGAACAACGGTCCTGGGCATGAGTATGACATCAAATAAATAATCTCTTCCTATAACCTACACAGGATTTTCTAGTACTGGGTCTCCTGCAAACCTAAAGCATCTCCTCAGAGAACTGGTGTCTGAAAGGAATAAAAATATCATCAACCAAAGAGTCAACTGTAGGGTGAGTAAATAAAGGAGAATCAGAGATCCTTTGGGAACCAGTACTGTCTGAGCCAAAAGGGCATCACCAGCTAGATTTTGGGCAGGACCTTTGGCAACACAGGAAGAGGAGGGTAAGCAAATGGAAACATCCACTTCCAGGAAAAAGACATGGTGTCCACTTTCCAAGCCAGAGGACTCTGCACTCTGGAAAACAACTGGAGAAGTTGTCTGTTCAGAGGGTAGGCAAAAAGATTTGCCTGAGGAGTACCTCACTGATGCACTACGTCAAAAAAAACATCACATTCATGAGGGTCTGCTCTGGACTTGCTCAGACTGTCTGATACAACACTGTGCTCTGAGGGAATGCAAACAGCCAACAGAATTAGGTGATTGATTTTGTGCTCCCTTGCTGGTTTCTATACCACACAATCATAATATTGTCTGTGAAAATTCTCACAGGACCTGGAACCCAAGGAGGGTGAAAAGCACGAACAGCCAGAATCAGAGCTCTCATCTCTTTTATGTTATGTTCCCTTGTTGATGTGGATACCAAACCTCTTGGACCCTGACATTACTCAAAGAAAATCCCCAAACCTGATTAAAAGCATCTGTATACAGGTCCTGAGCAAGAAGAGGGACTCAAAAAAGGCATACTTGGATTCAAAAAATCTGCTGAATTCACCAGAGGAACTCACATTTGAGGTCGGGCAAGAAAGGGATGAGAAAATCCAGAGTACGGCAAGCTAACCAGTTCAAAGATATCACTGAAATGTTCTCGTGGAACCTGGCACATAGAACCATAGGAATTGCGGATGCCATGAAGCCCAAAGATTGAAGAAACTCTTTGCAAACAACTTTAACAGAAGAAGTAGAGACTGAATGTAAGCAGTCAAGGAAAGGACCTTGGGGGAGGAAGTAAGGCCTGAATCTTGCAAGCTAGAAAAACCTGGTCTGCGAAGGGGTATGAACTGACGTTTTGAGATTTAGAGTGAACCTCAGGCTGCAGAGGAGGAGTACAGTGTATTCAAGTACAGTTTTGTAAATACCATAAATGTAGATGTTTGAGTGTACACCCTGCTGCAGTCATCACACTTAGGTTATCCTGCCGTCAGGCGGTCCCGCAGTCGGCCGGAATTCCAAAGTCTTGGTCCGGCGTCGGTTGCTGTCGCTTCTTCCCTGACGTCAGTGTGCCAGGGGTATATATAATGCATCAGACGCCATTTTCTTCAGTTTTTCTTGCCCCAGATGTCAGGTGCCCCCAAAAAGGTGGTTAGTTTTATCCAAGTAGTAACGAAGTTGTCTGTGAATGTCCAAGGTATGCAGGAATCTCTCTCCTTTGTTCTGTGGATTAGGGAAGAAGGTGGGTAAGTGGATGGTTTGATTTAAAGCCACACTGGAAACCACCTTAGGCATGAAGGAAGGATTAGTTCGTAGAGAAACTCTGTCTTGATGGAAAATGAGGAAAGGTTCCACTGCCATTAGTGCCTGCAGCTCCGATACTCTTCTAGCTGAAGTTATTGCTAGCAGCAGGGCAGTTTTCCATGATAGGAACTATAGTTCTGCAGAGAAAGCTGGTTCAAAGGGAGGTAGTGTAAGTTTTTCCAGAACAAAATTGAGGTCCCATGTAGGTGTAGGTGCTTTCCAGGGGGGCCTAATGTTTTTTGCCCCTCTGAGGAACTGCCTTAGCAGTGGATGCGAAAACAAGGGTGGATCCATGTTGTAGTGGGCTGAAATAGCTGAAGCATGAATTTTAATGGAAGAAAAAGAAAGTCCTTTGTGCAACATCTCAGTTAGATACTGTAGAATGTGAGGCATGTGAGGCTGAATTATGTTTTGGCCTTTGGCTTGGTTCCAGGCACAAAACCTTTTCCATTTGTCCGAATAAGCCTTCCTGGTGCTTGGTCTCCTAGCTTCCAGAATGACATCCATAACAGCTTGCGAAAGAGGAGCTGGCTGGATGCTTAGGTGATTTGCCATGCAGCCAGATTTAAGGTTTTGAGCTGGCTGTGAAGAATCTGATTGTTTTGCTGTGTGAGCAAATGGGCAACTTGTGGTAAAATCCAAGGTGGGCCCTGGGCCATATTCCTCAATAGTGGGTACCAGTGCTGGCGTGGCCAGTCTGGGGCTATGAGTATCAGTCGTGGTCTCTCCTTTCTGACTTTCAGAAGCACCTTTGTGAGCAGAGGCAATGGAGGGAAGGCATATACTGTCAGGTTTTTCCAACTGAATGAGAGTGCGTCCACTTTCCAAGCTTGATGGTGAAATGCCCTTGTACAAAATTTTGTCAGTTGATAGTTTTGAGGACTGGCAAACAGGTCTATGTCTGGAAGGCCCCATTTTTGAGTTATCATTGCAAATACTTGTGGATCCAGTTTCCACTCGTGGAGATCCATGATGTTTCTGCTGAGGTAGTCTGCCAATGTGTTCTTCTTTCCTGGCAGGAATTGAGCTTTTAACTGAACTTGGTAAGCCAGAGCTGTGTTCCACAAGGTCATTGCGTGCCTGCATAGAGGGTAGGAGTGTGTACCCCCTTGTTTGTTTATGTACCACATTACTGTGGTGTTGTCCGTCTTTATTGTAAGTTGTCCTGGATGTAATAGACTCTTGAAGGCTGTCAGAGCATTCTGTACAGCTTGCATCTCTTTTTGATTGATGTGCAGATTCCTTTGATCTGCAGTCCATATGCCTTGAACGCACTGTCCTGCCATGTGTGCCCCCCAGGCGTAGTCTGATGCATCTGTTGTCATAGTTTGCCTGGCTGGGGGCAAGGTGAAAGGCTGACCCTTGTTGAGGTGACATGCCTGTGACCACCATAGAAACTCCTGTTGTAGGCAGGGAATAAGAGATATCATTGTGTCCAAGCTGTGGCTGTGTTGAGACCATACGCTTTTTAGGTACCACTGTAATTTCCTCATATGCAGCTTTGCAAATGGTATTAGTAGTATGCAAGATGCCATGAAGCCCAAGGCCTGCAGAAGTTTTCTTGCAGTTAAGTTGGGTCTTTGTTGCCATTGTTTTGAAATATTGAGTCAGTTGTAGTTGTTTGTCTGGCATCAGATAAGCCTTCTGGGCCATTGTATTCAAGCTGGCACCCAGGAATGTCACATTTTGTGAGGGTACTAGTTTTGACTTCTTTTCGTTTACTGTGTACCCCAGGCAACCTAGGAGATGTTTTACAAAAGCCAGATGTTGTAAGAGAATATCATTGCTTTCTGCTTGGATGAGGCAATCGTCCAGGTATGGGTATATTTTAATTCCTCTTTGTCTGCGGTATGCGATTACTGGTGCCAGGCATTTTGTGAAGACTCTGGGCGCAGCAGATAAGCCAAAGGGCAGTGCAGAGAATTGGTAATGGGTTGAACCTGCAATGAAACGGAGGTATCTTCTGCAACTTTGTCTGATAGGGACATGCAGGTATGTCTCCTTGAGGTCCAACGTTACTAGCCATGCTTCCTTGCCCAACATGGGAAGAAGCTGCTGTAGTGTTAGCATCTTGAATTTTGGTACTTGTAAGAAGGTGTTTAGAATTGAAAGGTCCAGAATTGGTCTCCAGGCATTGTCCTTTCTGGGTACTAGAAAGAGTCTTGAGTAAAATCCTTGACCTTGCTCTCGAGTAGGTACCAGTTGAATGGCTCTCATGTCCATGAGAGCTGTAATTTGTTTTTGTGCCTCTGCCCATTGATTTTGTGGCAGGTTTGGCATTCCTCTTTTCATTGGCAAGGTGTGAAAATGGAATCTGTATCCTCGTAAAATTATGTCTAGGACCCATTTGTCCTTTGTGACAATGTGCCAGTTTTCTGAAAAAAGTGCGAGTTTTCCTCCCAAGGGGGCTGCCAAGAGAGTGTTGCTTGGCCAGATGAGGTGCAAGTCATTCAGTTTGCCTTCTGGTAGATTGGGACCTGTCTTCTCCTCCCTTCTGTGTTGCAGTGCCCCATTGGCGAGGTTTGTACTGGGCTTGTGGTTGTCCTCTACCTCTTGGATGTCTGTATTTACCCCTCTGTGGTCTGTCAGTACCTGGAAAGGACCAATTTTTTGTTGGCCAGTTTCTGCTGAAGCGAGTGGGCTGTACCTGTAGGAAATCTGACTGTCTGCATAGATTTTGCCTTATCCTCCATTTTCTTTAAGACTTCTTCTGCTTTAACTCCAAAAAGAACATCCTGCTGTAAGGGAGCATCTAGAAGCTTTGCTTTAACATGATCAGGCAGAGTTTGTTCCTTTAACCAAGCATGCCTACATATAACAGACCCAGTGACAGCTGCTCTGCAGGAGGCCTCCAAAGAATCAAACCCACATTGTAAAGTATGTTTGCCCACCTGTTCCGTTGTATGCAACAGATCCTGCATTTCTTTCAATTCAGACTGTTGAGGGAGAGTACTCATTCTTTGTTTTAACTGTGAGATAAGAAATTGCTAATACTTTAGCATGTGAAATTGGCAATTTAGTGCCCTCATAGCTACAGTGGCTGAGGTGTAAACCTTTTTCCCCCACCTGTCTAGTGCTCTGGAGTCCCTTTCAGAGGGTACAGCCATAGAAGCCTTAGCCCCTTTGGGACCCTGGGAGATAGTCTCTGGATCAGCAACAGGGCTTTTATAAAGAAATTTGTGGGAATCAGGTACTCTATAGTATCTGTCAGGTTTGGCCGGAGCAGGAGGTAGAGAGTCTGGGTTCAAACTGGATTCTAAGTAAACATCATCCACAATGTCTAAAACTGGTGGGATGGGAAGTGGTCTGTTCTGGGGGAGTAAAAGAAACTCTCTGAGCCTTTTCTTAGAGTCAGAGTAGTCCTGACCTTCCCAGTGAAAATGTTCCCTCATAGTGTGTAATGTTTCCCCAAAGGAGTAGTCTTCAGGAGGAGAAGCTGAGGGAATGGAATCCTCAGCATCAGAATCTTCATAAGGGGAGAAGGAGTAATCTTGGTCCTCAGAGGAGTCTGAAGAAATGGACACTTGTTCAGAGGATGCATAATCTTCCTCTTGTCTAGGCCTTTTGTCAGGAGGGGGCTGGGAACCCCTGATTAAAGAGATCAAATCTTCAGCCATTTTGAGCATCTGTTTCTTAGGCATGGGGCCTTGAACAGGACTGAAGTGCAGTCCTTTTAGGTTTAATAGGAGTCTTCATCTTTGGATACGTTTTAATGGTGAGCGTCGGTCTGAAGACGCCTTCAGAAACCGAAGGTGTTTCTGCAGCACCGACATCTTTTTCCTCGGTGTCGTCGGTAGGGCCTGAACAAAATGGCTGCGTCGGCCTGGTACATTCTGCCAAAAGTTCCGAAGCGGTCTAGGGTTCCAGATCTACGGTAGTCAGGGGCTGCGTCGGAGCCTCACTGAAGGCCGGAGACCGGACCAGCTGAGGCCTCGGAATCTGGCTTAGGCCTGGGCTGCCTGTCCTTATCCTTGCGTTTTTTGTGCACGCTGGTAGTCGGTTGCTCCGACGGCATAGTGTAGTTAAATTTTCTACCAAAGTAGCGTCGAGCGAAATCAAAGCATCTTTTTATAGTATGCTTATTAAACCTAGCACAAAAACGACAACTAGTGACATCGTGGTCTGGGCCTAGGCAAGGTATGCAATAAGAATGAAAATCCTTATGAGGTATTTGCTTCCCACAAGACATACAATTGTTAACTTTTTCTGACATCGGTCTGAGGCAAGAAAAGTTTCCCCAACAGGGTACTTAGCTTTATAGAAGACTTCGGTCTGAAATTAGAGTTCGAAAATCTCAGGAGTCGGCCGACCGGCACTTGTGAACTGCTTCTGCTTCGGGCACCGCGCGGCAAGAAAGACTTAAGAAAACGGCGTTGGATGCATTATATATACCCCTGGCACACTGACGTCAGGGAAGAAGTGACAGCAACCGACGCCGGACCAAGACTTTGAAATTCCGGCCGACTGAGGGACCGCCTGAAGGCAGGATAACCCAAGTGTGATGACTGCAGCAGGGTAACACGATGAACATCCTAAAGAAGAAGGTGCTGACAGGGGGTTTGAATTAGCAGATTGTACAAATAAGAGAAGAACTTTGAATTCCCTGCAGTCTGCAGAAGGTTACCTCTGGGGCCAGTTACTTAGTAAAAACCATGGGAGCTGTAGAAAACCAAAAGGGAAAGCAGAGAACTGAAAGTGTGAGGAAGAAACAGAGAAACATAAAAAATTCCTGAAACAATGGTAAATAAGAATGTGAAGGTAGGCATCCTTCAGATCTAAAGACATCAGCAAAGCCTGAGGAATCGACAGGGGAAAGAAAGACTGGAAAAAAAATCTTGAAAGTGGACAATTTCAGAAAGATGTTGAGAAAAGAAAGATCCAGAATTGGCCTCTAAGAACTAGGAACATTCTGGAATAAAATCCCTTGCTCTTCCAAGAAACAAAACAGGCTGAACTGTTCACTGAACCAAAAGGTCTTGAAGAACTGAAGGAAAGTGAGGAAAGCTGGCAATGGGGAGGCTGAGGAAGCCTGAAAAGGGAGGAAGGGACTTCCAAAATCATGAAATACCCATTCTGAATTATTGATAGCACACATGGATATGTGATTATGCACTGAGAGACTGGAAGAGACACAGTCAACCTGAGGGAAAGAGGAATCTGGCCAAGGAGCAAACGAGGTTAAATGTCAAATGGAGGCATAATTGTCAGGAAAAGAAGGTGCTGACTCTTAGAACCCTGAGAAGGTTTGTCAGGATAAAACCTTTAAGAAGACCTCTTTGTCCTGAAGGGCTGTCTCAGCTGGATCCCCATAAAAGGAAGATGTAGAGGGGTAATTCTTTTGAAATTTGGGAACAGGAGAAAGAAAATCTTCTTAGGATCTTGCATGACCTTCAACTTATCCTTTAAGGTCGTGACAACCTCAGTGGCTGCAGGGCCAAAAAAGAATATGGTTGTCCAAAGCAGAGTCTAGCAACTTAGCCTTAATGTCTTCAGGAGGAGGCTAAAGCCATAACCAAGAATATCGCTTCATAACTGACCATGAAGCGGCCACCCTAGTGGAGGCATCAGCAGCATCATAACTACATTTTATAGAGTGAGGAGTTACCCGAGAAGGAGAGCTCAAAACAAAAGTAGCAGAGGATTTATCTTCTGAATCAGACAAATATGAAAGAATACCCCCACATTAAAAAGAACAGCCAGGACATATCTAGTCATATGTGTCTGGTAAGTTTATGACTGTGAAAGTTAATGTGGCAGAGGTATTTGCTTTCTTTCATACCTTTCCATAGCATGATGGTCCTTGTCAGAGGTTAAAACTTTGGAAGAGGGCAGCAACTTAAGTTTGTCAGTGGCCAGGGAAATAACTACATTGTCAGAAGGGTGTTTATATAAAAACATATGGACTTCAAAAACTTGACATAACCTGTCAAGCTTCTTTGGGGCAGGGGGCTGGGAGTCAAGAGCCTTAGAGACACAGAAGGAAAGGTATCCAAAAGAGCATCCAAGACGGGAGGAACTGCAAAAGGCTGAGGGGAATCAGTCTGCAAAAGGTCATAATACCTCTTCTGAACATCAAAATCTGGGAACATCCCATTTAAAATTTCCATAACACAGACAATGGTGTCCTCAAAAGATAACTCTTCAATGGGGGAATCCGGAGAAAGTGAGTCTTCTTCCTGAGACCCCAGGTCAAAATTTGAGAGCAGTAAGCCAAGGACTCCTCTCCAGAATTTATGTCCATCTCCTTATCAGGGGAAATCAGAATCTCTATGCTTTTAGAAAGAATAGCGGAGCGGGAAACAGGGAGGAACAGACACCCCCTTAGGATGCTAGCTATAAGGATCTTGAAAAGATCTTGTGTGAAATATTACCACTCTGTGTGGATCTTTAGCTACAGAAGCCATATATGTCTGGTCTTCTGTTTCTTTTTCAATGAAACATCTGCCCTAACAAACTTATGGGGTTCAGGCCCTTGCCTGAATTCAATAAGGGAACCAGTGACTTCCTCCCTAACCAGAATCTGGGGAATCCCCCTAGGTCCCTCCAAAATTAGTCAAGGCTTCCCCTACTCATTTAAAGCAGATGTAGGCACGGCCAAAGTGGACCTCTAACTATGTTGTGACCGAGGGGACCATCAATGGAACGCGACAGTACTTTGGGTTCTTTATCCAACCTGATGGAGACAACTGGAGGAGGCTGGTCAAGAGAAGAAACCGTACTTTTTTTTCATTTCTTAAACAGCAGCAGTTGAATGTCAGGGCTGGAGGATACAGAAGCCATGGACCCTAAGCCATAAACTTCAGTGGCTGGTTTTCTTTACAGATGGAAAGGGAAGACAGCTGCATAAAGCCTGACAAATCTCACACTAAGTATCATGGGCAACACCAAGACAAAAATGGCACTTCTCGTGTGTATTCTTATGCTGAATTTGCCTCCTATACTCACATTTGCCGTTCTTGGATGACTTGGAAAAGGTACTATAACCCAACAAAAAAGGAAGAAAACAACCCAAGGGCCACTTATCTTCATAGGCTCAGTAGCTGTATCTATGTAATGAATGACTGCAGACTGAAGTACAAAAATAGTTCAGATTGGTGGCAAAGACGTTTAGAGGATTAGGTACTTGTATGTCACTTGTGTATCTTATGCCTTAGATGTAGGACATACACCTAATGTACGGCGCGAGGAAGGAGCTAAGGCTTTGGTATGCTGGCCAGACCTTCGGATTGTCCTCAGCAGAATGAAAACTCCAACAGTGATAAGGAAGGATATCAATAAGACACAAGGGGAAGCTAGAAGGGAAGATAAAGGCTGAGAGGAAGCCCTCTACAATGTAACCAAGCCAATATCATACAGTAACATACTCGTGTGGAACACATTACTTTACCAACAAAAACTTTGCAAGTTTAGAAGAAAATGCATAATTTTTGCTACTTCACAGGTATGTAATATTCAAGTAATGGGAAAGTGACACAAACACTTCTGAATAAATTCTACCATATACCTAGAAACCACTGTAGCATAAAACTAAAAAACAGACAGATTTAAGTCAAAGCTGATGAGTTTAATTTCAAGTTAGAGTAGATGAATTTGGAAAGTGTTCTCTAACTGTGAAAAAAGTACCAGAACGGGGGGTGTCGCCCAGCTATTTTATCCGTTTACCAAGGTAGTGCACTGATCTAAACCTACCATTTACAGGCACAGCCAGTGTGAACAGAATCACATAAGAAATGAGCAGAACACATTTACAGGCACAAGGATATGCTATAAAACATGTACATATTTACAGATTCGAAAATGTGCTACAACATTTAACTGAAGAAGCAGTTTACCAAGTCAATTTTATTTTTCCATCCATGCTTTATACTTAAGAGCTTTTTCGAACACATGTAGCAATAATGACGGAATTAATGCTATATTTTATTAATGAATTTTACGCTGTTCTACAACAGCAAGTATAAAACTCATGGTAAATGCTACGTTACACACACACAAAACACCATAGCTCTATCTTTTTCCTTGACAGAAGAGAGCAGACTATTTACTAGTTACTTAAGCCAGCCACACCTAGTTCTATAGCTCTGGGGTCGGTCCATAGCCAAGTGTTGTTCAGTGCCAGTGTAGATAGATGTACTGTCTACTGCTTTTAAACCCTCTACATTCTAAGCAAGACTTTACCATATGCAGTCAGGCAAGACTTTACCATATGCAGTCTCAGATGAAAACTTTTGCACATTATGTTCCCTGAATTAGCACTTCTGTCTCCAAACTGTGGACTGCTGTTCTTGCACATGCATTTATGCAGTCCTTCCCCTTTGCATCTAGACCACCTTAATATCAAATTATTGTGGTTGGTCTTTTCTGTGTGTCTAATGCTACAAATCCTACACTACTTTAGTTGTTCTGTGCTAGACTGACACCATCCTGTAGATATTAGGATACTTTGTCTAGAACTGCACACCATATTCTAATGTGAGGACTTACCAGTAAAATGTACGTTATATGTCTTTTTCATTTTCTTGGTGCTTTTTATTCACATGGAACTTCTCACACCGCTTCCCTTGAGACTTTTAAATATTATATATTTAGATATTATTTCAATATTTTGCCAAGGTTTTTCGTGCAGCTTAATCTAGGGGCCTGATTCCAAAACATTTGTACTCAAAGCAATACACCACTTACACGAATAACAAATCTTTTGGAATCTCGCCCTAGGTATCTGCTTGGGAAAGTACAGTTGTGTACACTTACGACAAATGCAGATGTTTGAGTGTATTCACTGTTGCAGTCCTAATTGTTGGGAATTCCGGCCATGGAAGCCCTTGGCCAGCCCAACTCCCAAAGAATTTCCTCCTCCGTCTGAAGCTGGTGAACATCCTGACAGACGTCAAGACATCAGGGTATAATGGGAGTCAGCTGGCACCATAACTTCAGCACTTTCTTGCTTCCAACAGCAAGGAACCCCTAGAATGTCCCTAGGGTCAAGGGCCTTAGCCCAGGATACCACACAGTGTAATGTTGATACTCCAGAGTATAACCTTAGCCTAATCCAAAAAAATGTGGGTAACAACCTAGATCTAGAGAGTTAAATGTCCACCCCAACCTTCGGGGCAAAAAGGGAAGGAAGAAGAGAAAGAATATCGCAACACAGAACACACTAACATCTTCATTTGTGGCAAGTGTACACAACTGTACTATGTTCTTCATATTTCACTGTTGCACTCTTAACTGATGGGATTTCTCTCAAAACTGAGGAGGGTGGATGGAGAATTTTATGAAGATGCTAGGATGTCCTGCAAGATTGCACTGGCAAACCCAGCTCTAGAGTTACAGATGGTTGGCAGATGATATTTGGTGACGTTGTGCACACAGGACCAAGTAGCTGCTTCTAAAATGTCCTTACTGGCCACCACCATCCCTTTAAGAAAGGCAGTAGATGTAGCGGTCTTTTTGAGTAAGACCACACAGAGTCTGGTGTTTTTATTGCCGTAGTGGTTGTAGCAAAACAAAATGTAGTGGGAGAACCATGTGGAAATTTTTTGTTTGGAAACTGGTCTCCCTTCAGAACTGCAGGAAAAGGCCACAAAAAGTCAGATTTTAAGCATGGAGGAGGGACTCTAGCTGGGTGAAATATGATAAAAGGTTCCACACACAAATAAGGGCCTGAAACAGATACTCGTCTAGCTGAAGTAATGGCTAGCAAAAAAATGATGTTGTCCAGGTCAAGAACTTAGCATCTGCAGGGGCAGATGGCTCTAAAGGGGGAGGGTGAACTTCTCTAGAAAGAAACCGAGATCGCATAGAGAAAATGGAGGTTTTCTCAGGGAATCTAAAGTTAATATTACCTCCCTGAAACTGTTTCATAAGTGGGTGGGAAAAGAGAGGGGATTAACAGGCTTAAATAGTTAAAGCGTGAATTTTAATAGAAGAGTAAGAAAGCCCTTTGTCAAAAAAGTCTGATAAGTATGACAGGTTCAAAGGAACCTGACAGTGAAGAGGGCTCTGTCCCTTTACCTGCATCATATAGTAAATCTCTTCCATTTGGAAGAGTACTATTTTCTTGTACTAGGTCCATTTGGAAGAGTAATATTTTCTTGTACTAGGTCCCCTGGTTCCTTTTAGAATGTCCAGGACCTGTTTGTCAAGGGATTTCCACCTCCAGGGGGTCAAAATAGCATCCAAGCTGTCAATTTGAGTGTGTTCAGGTTGGGGTGAATGATGGTGCCCTTGTTCTGTGTCAACAGGTCCACTCACTTGGGGTGCAGCCATGGTTCCTTCTTGCTGAGACTGAGCATTAGGGGACACTAATGCTGCCTTGGCCAGTCTGGGGCTACTAGAATGACTCTTGGACCTTCCTCCCTTATCTTCATTAATACCTGGAGAGTAAGTATATTAGAGAGAAAGCATAGAAGAATAGACAGGTTAAAGGGAAGGAGAAGACATCTGTCTTCCAGGCTGACTTGGTTGAGGTCCTTGAGTAAAATTTTCCAAATAAGAGTTTTCTTTTGTGGCAAAAAGGTCCATCTCTAGCTCATACTATTCTCTGGCTATGCTGAAAAAAAAAACTTCCCAATGCATTTGTCACTCACAAGGGTCTGATATTCCTGCTAAGGTGATCCACCTGTTGATTTCTTTTTTTCTGGAAGGTACAGAACAACAAGGTGCAGACCTAGGGAGCTAGCAGTTTCCCAAAGATCCATGGACAGATTCATAGGTTGGTACTAGGTTATCAGCTCTAGGGCCTATACAAGCCTAGCCATAACAATTCCCTGGCTATTTCTTCCCACACTATTTACTTCCCTGGACCCCTGTCTAGCAGGGTGACTAACGTGATCCCCGGGGTGAATTTCCTTTCTCCCATCCAATCGTCAAGGTTCCTTTTGAAGAGAGCCAAAGAGGCACTCTGCTTGACATGTATGGGCAATCTATTCCAGAGTCTGGGAAGTCTCTGGGTCAGAAACCTATCCCTCCAGCATGTTTTGTTTATTGTGATGACAAGGCTTAGATCCCTGGAGCATGTGGCTCTGAGGGATTGGGACTTCTTTAAGTGTAGCATGTCCAAAAGCTCTGGGTTTGACATGGCCTTGTATGTTAAGCAGAGATCGCCTCTGAGTAGACGATATGCGACAGAGTATAGCTGGAGTTTTTTTAAGGCGGTCAGAGTAGGGCATCTGCTTTAGGCCTGTGATTCTTTTAGTGAGGTATTTTTGCGGCCTTTCCAGTTGTTGCAGATGTCTTGAGAGGTACATATCAAACGGGGCGTTGTATTCTATAATGGGTCTAATGAGGGATGAGTAAAGTGCGACAATGACCTCCTTTTTTCTGGATGAAAAGCCCTTAGTGATGAGGTGTGCCACATAGAAGGATTTCCAGACTATTGTGGCGATGTGGTTATCGAAGGCGAGACCACTGTCCACCTGTGTCCCTAAGTCTCTTATCACACTTTGTGTTTAGTGTGCTGCCACCTATATGGTAATTCACGGGTACATGTTTTTTTCCAAAGGGGATAACTATACATTTCTTGGCATTGAGCTTGAGCCCATGGCTCTGGCACCAAGCATCTGTTTCTGTAAGGCCCTTTTGTAGAGTATCCACATCATTTGAGGATTCAATAATGACTCCCAGTTTGCAGTCATCTGCGAACTTTGTTAGCCAGAGTCCCTTACTGTTGGCCTGTACTTCAGAGAAGTAGATGCCAAACTAGAGCGGTCCCAGGACTGAACCCTGAGATACTCCACTTGTCACTTGTCTGGAGCTGGATTTTGAGTAGGCTACTTTTACAGTGTGGGTTCTATCAGTAAGCCAGTTAGCAACCCATTGGGTGATGTAGGGATTAATGCCCAGCTTAGTAAAGTTTATCTATGATTCCAGAGTGGGGGATGGTGTCAAAGGCCTTGGCAAGGTCTAGATAGGCTGTGTGAACCACCTTACCCTTGTCCATGGCTCTGGAGACTGATTCAAACATGTCAATCAGGTTCAGGAGACAAGATTGGCCCTTCGCGAACCCAAACTGGGTGGGGTCCAGTGTTTGAAGGTTGCCAATGTCTTTGTTTATAAGTTCCATGATAATTTGAGGTTTCAGTGTTTGTATCAGTTTAAGGCTTCCTAGTGCTTTCTAGCAGGTATTAGAGCAAGTGCTAGTCACAGGGATGCTTAATGGTAAAATGAAAAAAATGCACACTGCAGTGTGCACTAGAGAAGTTAGATGTGAAAGTAGGTAACTTAAGTTTTACCTGTTTATAAAGTTAAGGTTTAGTGGAGAGTTACTATTTTTAAAACAGCAAGATGGATTGAAAGGGGTGGTCACTTTTGTATTCTGGTACTATGGAATACAGTAGGATGGCCAATAAATTTAAATAGTTGAAGGGGAGGTATTTCAAAAATGATGATTTTGTGATTACTCACACAAGCCAGTGAAAGCAGAGAGGAAATGAGATATATGGTCAGATTAACATAAGAGGCAGGCAACTAGAAAGACAGTGGTATTTAACAAGACAACTGTAACTGGGTGGGAGTGTGGAAAAAAATTTCTGCCTGACTCAGAAGAGACAGAGCTGTGGTCTCTTTTGAAGTTTTAATATTCAGTTAAAGCAGAATGCAAGTAAAACACAAGGCAAAGAAAACAAACCACAGTATTCAAAATATAAAAAGGCAATAAAGTAATTCAAAATACAACAAATAAAAGCAAACTAACCTTTCCTTCACAGCAAAGTGTAGCAGAGTCTTGATGAGCCTTTCTGGTAACAATGGCAATCTGATGACAATGACAGTAAGAGTGAGCCATCCCCCCTGCTTCCTTATGTACCACATAACCATTATATTGTCCATCATTACTAGGAATATGCTTGGTTTCCACTGGTCACTGAAAGAAATCAGGCCTTTTTGGATACCAGCAGTTCTTTTTGCTTGATGTGTTTGTTTTTGAACTGGGTGTCCCATCTGCCCTGTGTTTTTAAGCTGTTGTAGTGAGGCCCAGGATATAACAGAGGCATCTGTAGTCAAAGCTTGTTTCTGAGGCATTATCCAGTAGGGAGGCCTGGATTGTAGGAGCAGGCCCGGGCCCACCAGGCAAACTCTTGTGAGAAAAGGGAGAAGCTTCACCGTGAAGTTGAGTGCCATTGTAGCTTCCTCATGTGGAGTTGATGCAAGAGGTAATGTAACCCAAGTCTCTGATGAACTTGCTGGCAGTAAGGTGGTTCCTGTGAAGGAGTATTTGGAAACATTGTGCTAGAAAGGATACCTCCTCTGGAAGGAGGAACGCTTTTTAAGAAGAGAGTCCAGCAAAGCCCCAGAAACAAAATCCTGTCATGGGGATGTTCTCAGATTTTTGGATACTGATGGAGAACTTCCAGTAGGCTAGGATTTCTGAGGTGTAAAGTAAATCTGTTTTGACCTTTTCTAGATTTTTTTGCTTGAATGAAGCAGTCATCTAGACAGGAATATATCTGAATGCCCTTTGACCTGCAGAAGGCTATTAATGGGGCTAGGCATTTTGTGAATACTCTGGGTGAAGTAGAGAAGCCAAAGGGCAGAGCAAAAAACTGATAATGCTTTACACATCTGCTTTGAAGCATAAGAACATCCTGCGAGTTTTTAGGAATGTGAAGGTATGTGTCTTTTAGATCTTGGGTAACCAAGTAGGCATTGGAAAAAATCATGGGCAGCAATTTTTGAAAGGTTAGTATTTTTAATTTTTGGTACCAGCAAGAATCCGTTGAGCTTAGA
>NC_056737.1:479896551-479926551 GCF_019279795.1 Protopterus annectens | reverse complement strand
AGCCGTCACTACTGCCAAACACTTGGTGAACACCCTGGGGGCTGTGGAGAGACCAAAGGGCAGAGCGCAAAATTGGTAATGACTGACTCCCAGGCTGAAGCGCAGATACCTCCTGGACGCCTGATGTATCGGTATGTGATAATAGGCGTCCTTGAGGTCTATGGAGCACATCCAAACATCCTTCTCCAACAATGGGAGAACGGATTGTAGCGTGACCATTCGGAATTTGGATTTCGTGACGGATTGGTTCAGTCTGCTGAGATCCAATATTGGTCTCAGGTCCCCTGTCTTTTTTGGCACTAAAAAGAACCTGGAGTAATTTCCTGATCCGATCTGGTCTGTGGAGACCGGTTGGATGACTCCTTTTTCTAGCAGCTTTAAAGCTTCTGCGGCTGCCATTTCCCTTTGACTGGGTGGTGGGTCCGGGATTCTTTTGGACGGTGGGGCGAGTATGTGAATGGGATGGTGTAACCTCCGGCAATGATCCGAAGCACCCATCTGTCCTGAGTGATTGACTCCCAGGCTTTTAGGTGCTTGGCAAACGACACCCGACTGGCTCGAGCAGCACAGCCGGGCAATCCCTCATGACGTGTGGGAGGCTGAAGAGCCACGAAAGGACTCGCGGTCTCCAGAATTGCGGGGCCCTCTGCCGCCTCTGGGACGGCTCCCTGAAAAATTTCCCGTCCTCTGCCTCTGGAAGGGGAATCTTCCTGCTGTTGGGAGAAAACTTGCTTGCGGGATTTGGAACCACATTTTCCCCTCCTTTAGCCTTGGGGTAAGGCCGAAAGGGAGTGGAATAACGAGCACCTACGGCAGATAAAGTTTTTCCCTCTTGCTCACAGCGGGTAAGGGTGTCTTTAACCTTGGGTCCAAACAAGGAGGACCCATCAAAGGGAGCGTCGGCGAAGGAAGACTTGAAGGCCTCCGAACTGACACAGCGGAGCCAGGCTTGTCTCCGAGAGCCACGCCTGTGCCTGCCGCTCTACCCGCCTTGCCGCATAGGAAATGAGCCTCATGGACGAGTTAGAAACTGACGTAAGGATAGCCAACTGAGAGCTAACCGACTGGGCTAGCTGCTCAGGTAGGTTACCCGAGAGGGAATCTGACAACTCCTTGACCAGATCCCTCTGAAGCCTGGTAAAATGTGCCAAATAATTCAGAGACCTTAAAGTAAAGGCCGCTGAAGTCAGGGTGCGCTTCCCGTACCTGTCCATACTCCTAGACTCCTTATTAGGAGGATGGATGGACGTTGAAGCCTCTGCCACGCCCTGTTGTGTAGCAGATGCCACCACCATGGCATCTACAGCCACGCCTTTAGTGAGGAACTCCTTCTCGGGGAGCAGACAAAATTTATTTGGACGAGAGGGGCCTGGATCCACGGTTTCTGGCTGTACCCACGCCCTTGACAAACTAAATCCAGAAGCTCGTCAAGGGCGCAGACACCCAGGAGGCGGAGGGCTGAGCCCCAAAGGCCTTGAGGAGCACTGACTCATCAGCAGAGGGGGGTTTGGATATCCAGCCGCCTCGTTGTTTGAGGATCTCTAAGATGTCTGCAAAGGAGACATCATCCGAGGACGACTTCGGGGACCCCTCTGCATCATCAAGATCAGTGTCTGATGTAATAGACTCGGGGGAGTCCACGTGCTTCCTCTTGCACGATCTCTTCCTTGGGGTTCCTCCGAAGACAACTCGAAGAACCCTCAGGAGGAGGGGAACCCCAATGGGGTAACCTCAGGCCCCGGGGCTCCGCTGACTACGGACAGGGGAACTGCCAAAGACCCAGTCTCCACGCCCAGGGAAGGTGCCGGTAAAGCCGGAGAGATGGCCGAAGAGGACTTGGCCAAGGCACTCCTCATGGCTCTGAAAGTGTCCGGTCCCCGGAGCCGTGATAGCCGACGGAAGTCCCGCAGCCGAAGCACCGAGGGGGAGGCTCGGAACCGAAAGCATAGGTCCCGAAACATCACCCCCGGGTCCAGCCGAAGAAGTCCGCGTACCAAACTCGGACCCGAAGGCCCGGGTTGGAGTAAGGGTCGGAGCCGACCCTGAGATCTCCACCGGCTCCAACAGCACCTGCTCCGGAGCAAGCAGTCGGAGGAGGAATGGCAATGGGTGGGCCATCGGCACCGAAGCCAACTGGGTCGGAACCGAAACAAATTTTTGGAAGACTGGGGACTGGAACAGTCTTTGGAGCACCCTGTCTATATCAGAATCTGACATCGAGAGGAAACAGAACGGGTTCGAGACGGCCTCTCCAACGGCCCCAAAGGACTAGGGGACCGGCTCTGAGGTGAGTCAATGACTATCGGCGCCGAAGGAATACACACAGCAGATTCCATCGGTGCCGAGGTGGACTTCGGCGCCGAGGAGGAAGTGTCTGAGCGGGCGACCCTTGTCGGCTCCGAGACCAGTGGAGCCGAAGGTGACTTCGCCTCGATGCCCCAGCCATCGGCTCCGAAGCCAGAGGAGTCGAGACTGGTGGCATCGAGGCAGACCGTTCCATCCTCGGCTCAAGTCCTTGGAGCCGAAAGAGAGGCCTGCCAATTTCACTTGGCGGTCGGATCCGACGGACTGGGCGGAACCGACGCCTTTCTTTTAGCCAGAGAAGGAGAGGATGCCAAGGCTTCTTCAAAAGAAGGTTTAATTAACCCTTAAGAATTAATTTATTTTTCCTCTCCTGGAGGACCCTTGAGGAAAAAGCGTGACACACGCTGCATGACTCCTGTAAGTGTTTCGCACCTAGACAATACACACAGAGCGAGTGATCGTCTGTGATGGACATTTTAAAACTGCATTTGGTGCATTTTTTAAAGCCCGAAGGCCTAGGATTTTGAGACATTATGGAAAGTGATTTTGACACACACAAAACAAAATACAACTGACTTTCCGATAACACTTCCTAATAATAGGTTTTCAAATAACAAGGGTATTTTGAAACCCTGTAAGTTTTTCAAGAAGGTTGACTGACCTGGAAGGCCCTAGAATGAAGGAGGCCTACCAAACACAACCCAATCACACAACAAGTCTTAACCAACTCCAAACACACACAAAGAGAATAATAGTGAACAATAGCTGTTAAAACAGCTTTTTTGTGAATAGAACACGAAATTCCTGACAGAAAAAGATAGTAGAATTACTACTTAGCTCAGCCAGCTCGAGACCACGTCTTCGCAGATTAGCGGCAAACGAGATCTGGGGGACTGGTAGTGGTGCATCCTGGGATATAGTAAGCTCAGCCAATTAGAGACTTCGCTCTCTGGCATAAGCGTGCCGAGTCGGAGCCGAGGGATCGGCTCCGAACCCATCAGTCAGAATGTAGGCGAGATAGGATCACATAACATCATGTGCTTTATCCATCCTGTTACGAGAGTACCTGCTCATTGTCACATATAAACTGCAACACTTGATAAAGTGGCAATATAGCTTTTCAGGTGTCTCAGTTTTTTTTTTTTTTTTTTTTTTTTAACATTTGCATTCATTTCACTGTCCTCTAACCCTGTGCGGTACACAACTATTACCAGTGAATCACTCCTGTACCAGCATTGTCAAAGACATGAACATACAAGACCACTAATAAGTATGGGAGGGAGTGGCCTCACAATGATAAGCAGCAGCAGTAAAATATTATTTTTAAGTTGCCACTCTACATAATACTACATTTTTGCAAAGATTTTTTTTCTTCTTGGTATAATCAAAAGATCTGCAAAGTTCTGTTTTTCAAGTCATCATGGAATATACATAAATTATTCCCAAAAGATCTAAATATTTTACCAAAAGACCTGAGTAAGGTACACAGGTTTCTTGCAAGTCACTCCATATACAAATCTGAAATCCCTACATTCCTCACACAAAAGTCTTCTACACTCCTCTAAACCTAACAACAAGGCAGGTGAATCTCTCTTCTCTAATGCTGTCGGAAAAACCTGGAATCTTCTCCCCAGTGACCTCTCCTCTCGTCCCTCTCTATCACTCTTCAAAAACAGACAAACTTTACCTTAGAACACAATGGTTGTGCCCCTGTAATAAAACCTGACTAGGCATCTATCCATCTGTTGAAACTTAGCTCCGTCTATCCCAGACTACTCATGAACTATTATATATTCCTTTTAACTATAAATACGGATTCCCTCCTAAACTACACTGTGTCCAATACTTCCTACTGAAGAATTTCTTTATTTTTATATAATTAACCCGTCTACTTTTTTGACTTTAGTCCCTCTTTTTAGGTATTATACCTGCATGTTCTATAATATATGCATTATTGCACTATAAGTATTTTGTTTTTGTCCTCACAGACTTTTCTGTTGTAACCTGAAATGTGCATTGTATATAACGAATATTGCTATTTAGTCATTTTTTTTCTGTTGTACCTAGAATCTGCATTTTTTATTATGTTTTCATGTATCTGTCTTGGAGCTTATCTCCCCGGGCCTCTACTGAAAATGGACATGTATCCAGTTAGACTAGCCCGGTCAACAAATGTAAAATAAAATAATAAATAAATAAGTTATCAAGCAAAAACAGCTGGACTTTCCCAGACATGAACACTTGCTTCTGTGTTACTACCACTCACCACTGTGCCTTGCATGACACCTCTCTTGAACCCTGAAATATTCAGCTCACAAAAACATATTTTTATTTCAAAAGGGTTAAAGGGGGCCAAATAAAAGGGGAAATAAGAAAGCAAAAGTGACCAAGAACTTGCATACAGGCTACAGTCCGAAAGATCTTCGCCAAATACAGAGGTCTGTTTGCAGAAGTGTCTGCAAACATTCAAATTTCAAGCAATCATGACAAATATGTACATTACTACTGGAAAAAAAGACAACAATAATGGCCTAAAAATATACAGTGATCCACTAGTATTTTATGACAGAATCAATTAAAAAAAAAAAACTGACTTCACCAGTATACTCACCCTTGTAAAATAAGATCATTTTTTAAAAGTCAAAAATGTTTAGGATAAACGCACTAAATCTCATTTAAGATGTACTAAAGCATTAACAGCGACTCATGCATTCATATCTAGTGAACATTTTAACTTGAAGGCAATGTGGAAAACCTGCATGTTGTGGCACAGTTTAAAGCCAATGTTCTGGACCACTGCACGTCTCCACTGACACCTTGAAACAGGGAGGCTTGTAGATAACTCTGTGCACATATTTTTGTGTGTTTTGCTGGACCTTTCGGTACTTGCGTATTATCACAACCAGATTTTGCGACATCTTTTGCTTTCTTCACTTTTACTGAAATGGCCTCACTGAAGTGTGATATGGAAGGGTAGACTGGCAGAAGTCTGCTGGGGATATCGGTGGGGGTTTTAAAAAACTAGTAAGACTTATAATTTTGAGGTGTGTGGGTAGCGTCCTTTAAAGACGTCAAGCATTTAATTCAGCGATCTCAGTGGTTGCGTGTGTGTACGTGTGTTGGGCTGAAAGGAGTGCAGAAGTTAGCGTACGATCTGTGGAATGGATTACTTTGTACTGCAGTTCCTTTTGGTGAAGGACTACTACTTCAGCGTTACCTGTTTGTTTTGTTTTTTTTTGGATGTATGGCAGTATTATGAAGGTTAGAAACAGGTTGGGTGGACTTGGGTAGCTTCATCATTGAAACGGCTGATAAATAATACAGGTTTGAAAACAGAGATTTCCTACTTCATCGATTACAGCATGTGGAAGGAACACATTTGCAGTAGAATGGGACTCGCTTAACTGACAGGAGATGCTGGCGGTAAAAGGGGAAACCTGTTTTTGAATCTTACTTTTTGAGCCATTTCAATGTTAAACCTTCCTAAAAGTACAAAAACATTACAGAACACGTCCCTAACCTTCATAACACTGCAGTGCTACTACTTGACCTAAACAGAAGCAACCAGCATTACCGCAAAAATCTGGTTGCGATAATAAGCAAGTACCGACCTTTCTAGTAGCAGCTTCTATACTTCTTTTCAAAACCTTTTCTTGGCTCAGCTAAACTTTCAAAACTTATTCCATTCTATGTATGAAATGACTAACAAAGTTCACAACCCTCAAGTTCTAGTTCAGGGTCATGGAATAACTTGATCCAACACTACAATGTCCCAAGAACAAATGTTACAAAAAAAGTATAAATGTTACAAAATGAGGCATAAAAGTGACTTTTTCATAGCCTTTACTAATATTTTCCAAGTAGCAGTGTGCAACACCCCTTTACTTTCTGATCACCTCTGGATGAAATTGGAACATAATAAGCAGGAGCAGATAAGCATTATTTCACAACTCCCAGGCTACCAGCAGATTCCCTGGTTCCTTCAAATGAGCAACAAAATACCTCAGGATAGAATAAGCAATACAGCAGGTAAAATGTTAGCGTAAGTGAGGGACTTCTTTTGTTTTTCCCCATGTCTAACTCGCTCATTAAACTTGTGGATCTGCAAACTATCCAGGCTGGCAATCTGACGCTCCCTAATGACATTTATTTATTTAGATACCAGAGTTATTCTCACTAGGTGTGCTTATTTGCAGAAGTAGTCATCTTTGTTGGTATTAATACTAACTAGGGGTAACTGTGCCCAGTGCATTGAGGAAATTTCTCTTTTCTTTTTGTTAAATGACAAGGGATATTTTACACTGGCATGAGCTACCACCATCAAGGGCAATGGGTACACATCTTAATATGTTAACCTAGTGATGTCACATCAGAAGTTTAGCACCTTTTCATGACAAAATATAGTGTTAGCACTGAAACATAAACCCAAGCAACTGCCATGGTGACAGACCCCAGAATATTCTGGTCTTCCTCACATCTTAAAATTCCATTCAACATTAGACCCTATTACATGTTTACTGATAGTTCAAGTGTCCTTCACATCCTTCTCAGCCATGAATCTCTTTGCTTGGAGGTATCTCCAAAAATAATCCTTCTTCACCCTAGATTCTGTAAAGCAAGATGTTCCCTGAATCCCTTCCCATGTGCTGCAGATGTCTTTAGTCTGTACCAAGCTCCCTGAATCATATATTTGCAGAACATCCTCTTCAACTGGAAATAATTTACAATAGTGATAACCGACAGCACCAGACCCTCGCAATGTTTTTCAGTACCTATTAAAATAATGCAGCAGTGCATGATTTGACATCTGTTGTATTGTTCTGACAAGTGACAGACTGGTGGAATAGTTTCCAGGCAGCTCAACACAAAAAGTATTTAACAGGTCATAAAACATTTTTTATCTCCTCATCTCCTCCAATGGAGCTCTGAAGTTTACACTCTAACTTCCAATGTTTGCATCCTAAGCCTTTTTGACAAATCAAGTTATATCCTCAAAATTCAAACAAATGCTTGTATGTCTAGAACCATAAGTGTTACTAAAAGTGCAAATGGCAAATTGCCCATCACCAACTAATCTTTGCAGCTGTCACATTCCTTAGAGTCTGCAACTTAAGCTGGATTTTAATGAGTTATAATAAATGTCTCAGTAAACCAGTCAAGCTATACAGATGTCAATAGAATTATGTTTATCCAGCACTGAGCTTTCTTATGAAGATAAGTAGTTCTGTTAGCATCACTTGGTTGTTGAAATATTTAGAAAAATATGAAAATATAAATGGTGTACAAACAAAATGTAATGTTTCTGCTGTAGGCAGAGGTCAAGTATCACTGCAGTAGTGTTGCCTGTCATGTAACTGTTTAAGGTGAAATACTTCAACAGTTTTGAGCATAACATGGTCTTGGAATTGTTAATATAAATATTAACAAGCAATATTAGTCAACTACAGGTATTAATAGGATAATCCCAGAGAAACACCTGAAGGAGACACTAAGACTTAATGAGAACTCTCTTTTAAGGGGTGATAGTTCACACTTACCCTCCATCTTTTAAAAATGCTAGGTGTGGGAGGCTTAAGTGGAGCACCAGCTCTCCCTTAAAAATGGAACTAACAAAGCTAGGTGTGAGAGCCTAGCTAAGCAGGGTGCCAAGACCCTTTAACATGGAGTTAACCTAGCTGTCTATTTAGTGCCCCATCTATATAATCTTAATTTATTTAACTAAAAAGCAATACCATATTACAAATACTTACATGGAGAAAAAAAAAACTATTCCCCGGTGGTTGTCAACCAATATTAAGCTCTATCTGCTCATGTAACCTTATCACTGCGATTCAGAGTCCTGTATTTTCCATAACTGTTTTTGTAACTAGGTCTAGTAAACTTATAGGAAAATAGGAGACCCCAACTCTCCCATAATTACTTCTAGGAGATGGGGGATGCCTCTACAAGAGGAGATCCTTTTCTGAAAGGTAAAACTAGTTTGTTAAATTTTAATAATTCTTAAACATGTATAATTAAATGTTGGAAACAAATAATAGTATTTGTGGTAAGCAATTTAACCTCTCAACTGTCCCTGATTTTCAGGGACGTCCCTGATTTTGACTCAAATTTTGGCTCTGTCCCTCTTAATCCCTCCTAAAACTAGTGACTTTTGGAGGAAAGGTGATGAATTACACAATGAATAATGACAATAATTAAGAGTTATAGACTTCTTTTACTTCAGAAAATGTGTATTAATTCATATGCTCCGATTCTGTCAATGTTTCAAGTTAATAGCACTAATATTTTAAGTGTCCCTGATTTTTTTGTGACTTGTCCCTGATTCTGTTGAAATTTGCCCCCGATTGGTTGAGAGGTCTGCGGAAATGATTTTCACTACTAAATAAACAGTATGAGATAAAGGCAGCAGAATACTCCTCAGATGACAAGCTAAAGAAACAATGTTTTGGATCAGATTAATATCATACCTCAATACTTATAGATACCAATTTATGATTATTTTTCTGACTAAACATTTTAGGAGGAGAAAATGTTTTCTTTCTTTTCTCTCTTTTTTTTTTATTTTGTAACACTGTAATAGGAAACACTTTCATCCAGGTCATAATATTACAGTACGATCACTTTAATATAAATTGTTTTCTTTATATAGGGAACATTGTTATTACCAGATAAGTAAAATTTTACAGTCCATCTCCAGGGCACTGGAAGACTACAATATACTAGGGAATTGTCTTACTGCAAATAAACTCAATTAGTTCAGCAACGACTAAATCAATGCTACTCTGTACCCTTCAATGTCTTACAAGAGCCATGGTATCACAGTGTATGATGTGCACAAATCTTGCTTACCAGTAACTGCATCCAAGAAATACTGTGGAATCACACAGGATCCAAATACTTCCTTTATGGCCCATACAGAGTTAAAAGGTAAAGTATTCATTCAACTAAAAGCTTCTTATCCAGCTTACTAATTTTAGATGTCAGATGAGGTACAGCCCTCAATATAATGCTGCCCCTGTTTGAATATTCACTGCCCATCATTTCCATACTTTCTCCCCAAAACTCTGCTCTACTACAAACCACAAAAAAACTATTCTTAGATTTATTTGTTTAATAATGGAGAATGCAGAAGTACCACACTTTCCATACGTTACTGGCTGCCAATGTCAGCTGGGGCCATACTGTTCTTAAACATCCTTACCTACTAATTATCATATAACTACTATCTTTCCTTTCAGACATTGGTATCAACCTCCTTTTCCCCCATTTTGTACATGGGTTTGAGGTATCATAGCAAGAATGACCATTACTTAGAGACACTGTCTTCTCCTTACAAGTACATTACTTGAAAGGGATCAAAATTATTCTTAGAGGACCTGAAGCTACACCTCTAGGGAGACATGCATACAAATTGTCCGCTACTGAAATAAACATTCCCACAGGCATCACCTGTTTGTTAGACCTCCATACCCAAAAACATAAGGTAAATAAATGACATGATAATATTCAAGAAAAAAAATGTATCTCACTTAGCAAGTCAATACAAAAGTGATTGCATCAAGGATGCTGGACAGACACCACATTAACCTATCTTCATCAAGTATACAGTAGGATACAGCTACAGTACTCCTATTACAGACCAACTCCGAATGCAAGTATGCATATAATGCACATAATTAACATACTTTACATAACTCACGAAACAATATTTTCCAAGATAGTAGAAGAAAATAAGGATCCAAGAAGACTGAAAATACTCTCAAACTTTACAAAATAACAATGAGATTTTGTCAAACAGATTACCTATGTTTACATGCACCATGGCATATATCCACTACTCCCCCCATGGTGATCACTTTGGGTCACACCTTCCCATATATTTTGTAAGCCCCAAAGCAGGATGCACTAGGTCTGACCTGTTCTTTTTCACTTTCCTAGACTCCTAAACCCTTTGTAACTGAGCCTCCAATCAGTAAAACTCCTCCCTCTCAGCTCTCCTCTTCTTTGCTTCCTGCCCCATACTACTCTTCCTGCCTTTAATATTTCCCTTCCACCCCCAACACTGTTAGCCTTTCTCACTCTTTCTCACTGTCTGTGTTGGTTGTTTCCAGTCCAAAAGGCTCTTCCCCATTCCACCTCTGCTCTTACTACAAAACCTTTGTAGTAGTTTGTGTCTTTGTATGTCTGCTTTTCCCACATGGTTGAATGTCCCTCACTGTCCACTTCCTTCCTGCTTATCTTGCAGTAGGAATTGCTGCCTGGCCACCACTAGCTGCACTTTTCCCTTACAACTTGTCAGTGCTCTGTTCATCTCTCCTTTTCCTTGTCTACCCTCTCATGACTGCATTTCCCAATTTCTCATTTGACAATATTTTAAGCCACACCACTTATCTGTACTCCTTTGACAAATGCTGCCCATGTTCTTTGCATTTCTTTAAAATTTCACATCTGAAAGTACAGCTTTTTTCTGCAAAAAAAGATCTGTTTACAGCTTGGAAAAAGAAATAGCAGATAGAGCAGTATCTGTACCTACTATGTAACTTGTGATTATCAAATTTGTATTACAGACCACTACTGAATTCATTCTGGAAGAAAAGCCCATCATTAATTACAGCGGTTGCTAACTGTATAAAACAGAATTCTGATATGAAATTTCGCATTAAAGAATAATGTACTGTTTAACAGTCACAAATTTTCAAAGAGACCGTCTATCAGAGGTTCTGTGGTCCAAGAGACTATGGTCGTGTCCACGTAGCCTTGCCTGGATAATACTATTAAACAAAAAAAAAAAAAAAAAATGGCTTTTCACTGCAAAATAGAAATCACATAAAGGAAATGTTTACAATGCAAAAACACAATTTTTTAACTTTAGAAATAAAGTTGTAAATTGTTCCTGTATATAAAATGTCAAAAAACATTACAAAAAAGTAGTAAATTAATGTAAGTGCCAAGTACTGTGGTGCTATTTTAATGATGTTTTAAACGAGCAGTCCATAACCAGTCATTAGATGTTATTTTATGCTTTAACAATTTAAGCAAACACAGCTGTTTGACATAGTAAAACTTATGTTTTTAACTGAGCACATCTTAATGCAACTTTACTGGAAGCAGTAAGTTCTAAGACTCTTCCAAAATTATTGACACTGTATTAAAGGCTTGTTAGATGCGACTTTTGATATAGTAGAAAGCCAGCAGTATGAAAGAGGGAAAAAAACAGATATCTCAGTGTCGATGAATGAACCAGTGAAATTAATAAATTAGTAATAAATCAGAAATCATTATCGATATCCAAAAAATATTTTCCACTGAACCTGTTTGCCGAAGTTGTGACTCAGCTGAGCAATGGCAAAAAAAAAATGTTACACATGCATAAAACAGTGATGAAAAGGTTGCATTTGTTGGAAATTAGAACTTTACAGAGGGGCTAAAACTCCTTACATGTTGCTGTTATTGCTTGCCCACTAAAAGGGGAACTTCATTCATAGGTCATTGCTTTTCAGATGCTTTACTTGGATATTTTATAAATGAGTTTAAGTTTTGTGTTCTGGACCATTATTCTAGTCCTGCCCAATCTGCTGTCATCAGTTCTACACATTACTGTGCATCAACCCTGTCGCTTAACTTTGTCAGCAACAGATAAAACAAACCTTTTACAACATTATTAACAAAGACACTGAAAAGAACTACAGTCGTTGAGAAGGGAGCTGTAAATAAACAGGATGCTCCAAAAGGGATTTAATGCTAACAGTTCCATGTCCAAGTACAAGACTGATTCCATTAGCCATAGCAGGAGCAAAACCATACCTTTTTTATTTCATGCTACATGTAATAAAGAATGCTACATCATTTTACTTTGATTAGTCACATGACATCAAAAGAAGGCTGCAGTAACCCATTAGACATCTGCATGTACATAGTGAATGCTAGCATCCATAAAAGAATGCCAAGAATTTTTGCTACCTGGTCCCACATTTCTTAAATTCTATCTTGATCAAATATTTGTGTGAACAACAGAAGACATCAGCACACTTCAGAGCCTATGAAAGCTGCAAGCTATACAGCCTCTCAACTCACTAATAAAGACCTACAATGATATAATCTTAAGAGGACAATGCAGTTTTTATTTAAAGAAAGTGAAAACAATTAGTTAAGCAGAATGAGTATGGTATAATTTTGTATATGAACACTAAGGTATTATAGCTTGTTTTGTGACTGTTTTCTATGCTGAGATGTACAATATAACAGCAAACACAGTGTACTTTCTGGACACCGAACAGGTCCCACAAAACACATTAAGGGTAAAGTGCTCAGTAACTAAAAATTGTGTACAGTTTGTGTCACACAGTCATCTATTGCTATACAGATTTATACGTGAAAACAGTACACTTCTATTTTTGTACTATGAACAGCACATTACTGCAACATGAGATGATGTTCAGTCCACCCAAAAGTTAGCATTAAATACTTCACAGCTACACCATAAAGCCCTTTTCTCCAATTACCCAAAGTCATAGGTACACCATCAAGACCTTCTTTTTCTCCATCTACCCCGAACCACAGCTACACTATCATGACCTTTTCTCCACTTACCTCAACCCTTTTTGAATGCCTCTGTAGAACATGTTTCCCCAGGAAATCTAGCAGAGTTCCACGATACCATCATCCAAGCAATGGAGAAATGACTTGCGTCCATGTCAAAACTACATCTAGAACCATTCATTTGTTGATGATACCCTTTCTTCCCTCTCTTCCACTTAAGGCCCAAAGTCCAAATTCACAACTAAGCATTTCATATGTACACATTTAGTATGCAGAACCCTAATACAGTCAGATCCGTTTCCCTGTGTATAGTCTCCATACCCATTACTACATTTGCTGCCTTCCTTTGGACTCACTCTCAAGACATCCGTACCTCTACATTCAGAAAAGCAGATAATATTCCAACTGTGAATTAGCAATGGCATTATATAGTGATAACATATCCCCTGTGCCTCAGATCTATTCACTTTATTAATTCTTTTCTACCTTCTTACAGTGTAATTCATAATCTAAAGATACTGTAATTAAAATTCCCATCCAGAATTATCTAGTTTCATAACTTCTAAAATGCAGTGTGTCTGGGTTTCCCTATTTTGCACATAGCACATTGTACTTAGTAACAGTCAGATGCCAAGTCTCTACTCATTCACTGAATTTCACCAATCTAAAATCAGCAAGCACAGCATCTACACCTGCATTTTTCCTAAGTGATTTTATTAACATTAAAAATGTCTGAGATGAAAACACTGAACAGTACTGGTCTCAGTACTGAATCTTGTAGCACACCGAACAGTATTTGTCTCAGTACTGAATCCTGTAGCACACCATCTGTTACATCCTTTTACAGTCAGCTTCTGTGTCCTGCCTTCTAACTATCACGTAAACCGTTTCAGTATCATACAAACTACAGTAACCTATTGAAGTTTACTTTTTTAAAAGGTACCAAATCAAAAGCATTACTAAACTCAGTGTAGATGCAATCAGTAAGTCTTCATCAGTTTGTACAAAAGCCCAAATATAGAAATAAATATGATCCATTTGACAGCACTTCATAATATCCTGGAGATCACAGCAACTCATACACCCCACAAAATGTGTGTAATGAAACTTCACCACCATCAGCGCTAGGACCATAAGTCGTGCTGATGGACAACTGCCAGTCCTGGTACATAACAAGAAGAGGTACAACAACATCCATGTTCCAGTGGCATCTCTGCACTACACACTGATCTGTCACGCACTTGTGCCAGAGGTGCAGAAACACTTTGGTCAAATTCTTAAGTATTTTTTGTATCAAATCATAAGTTCTCCCAGATATGTCCTCCCCTAAGTCCATTAAACTCATACTCCACCCTCCAACTATTTAAATTTGATACTGTCCAACATCCACCGCTGTACCCTTTATTTTAAATACAAAATCACTTGTTTTAAAATCTCCTCCCGGTCATACTCCCCTCATTATATTTTCTTGAAACTCCTCACATTCCTCACATTTTAACCATTCTTTAACATTAACAGCTAACTGCACCTCCTTCTTAAACAGCTCATACAGTGCAGTCTGCATTTCCAGAAGTTCATGCTTCAGTGACACCATGTATATCGATACCACCTGCTCCTAGCATCAGCAGTTCTCCCAAGACTCCTGGCATTGCATAATATTCTGTATTAAAGCACGTTTTTCTACTTACCTTTCTTTTCCAACTTTTTAAACCCACCTCTTCATTTTTTTCATCATTTATCACATTTGATAATTTCACCTTACTTCAACTCCTCATCAAAAACTCCTCCATATGTTCTAGTAACTAATCCCTCAACAACTGGTTAAAATGTCTCGAGTCTGTTACTCACTATGACTGCTGATGCCACTGGAAATACTTCTAAGAACACCACCTTATATTTCTACACAAACAATTTTCTGCTTTACTTCTTGTCAACCATGCCACATCTTCAATTAATTCACACAGTAAGTAATCTGCTCCTTCATGTGATTTAGTACATGTACTTTAAATAAAACTCCTGACAGAAGTCAATGCACAACCGCCCCAGTGACTGCCAACTGAAAACAGACCCGCGGGAATTAAAAAAAAAATTTCAGGATGTATGCCCCTCCTTCACACCTCCTTATATATGCTAACTATGGTTGTACAACCATGGGGAAAACACTGCATGTATTGTGATCACACAGTGCAGTACCTAACATAAAACTTAATGGGAACAGATCACTGCTGGGAATCAGGACTGAAATTATTATGATTATACTCAGACATTTTTCGTTGACTACCCTAGATTTTCCAATCTCTACTTTTTAATACCCCCATACAATTTCCTCATCTGTTGTTTCCATAATTAAGAATAAGGCTGGCTTCACAGTTATGAATCCTTTCCATTTCCACCTCTCTACGCACCTACTTGGTGACTGGATTCCCAGTTACAGTTAGTCCCCACCTGCCTATATAATAGCTCTATGCGATTCTTCCCTCAAATTGCTGCACTTATCTTGCTCTGCTCTCCTCAATTTTTTTATCGTTAATGATGTTCTACAAAGGGCTTTCTGTTGTTGCTCTCACTCCACCCCACTTGTCGATTTTTTTCTCTTCCTAATTAACTATTTAGTTGTGCTTGTGCTTTTTCACCAGTATTCCCATCTAATTGGCCAGATCTCCTACACACGGTTTCTACTTTTCACTCAGCTCAGACACATCCTTTGGTTTATGATTATTCTTTTGTTTTTCCTGAAATCTGTCTTCTTAACACCATTCAGTCTTTCATATGCAATTCACCCTTAAATTTATTTCCTTTTAAATGTATTGCCCTCAAACTTCCAAATACACATCTGCTCTACTATATTCCCTCCCCCACAAAATCACTATCAGCTATTCTACAAGCCCCTATTGAAAACCTCACAATTTCTCCCAACCTACCTATTGTTCTCTTATTAACACTTAATACATGTAAATCTGTGAAATACACATACTACACAACTTTCTTTTTTGTAAAAGTAATATATATTACTAATCATGCATATAAGCAATAGCCTTTCTCTGACTAGTAATGTGTAGTATTAACTAAAAATAATAAACTATGTCATTAAACAATTCACTAAACTATCCAAAACAACTTATTTTAATCTAGCTGTAAGTACCATTGCAATAGTACACTAAAACAATAATTAATTAAATACAGTGAAATACTGTGATGCCATGGCTAAATACAATTTGTTACTACAAATTAGGTTAAAAATCTAAGACAAATCTAATGCATATAGCAAGGTAGTTTACTATTTGACAGAGAAAGTACTGATGTAAGCACTGTTTAGGTAGTGGTAGATGGCTGAAGTAGGGCAAAGCTGCTCTTTATGTAACATGGAAAATGAGTTATATCTAGATTCCCAATAGTCTCATTACATGTGACACTTGGAGGAACTTTACTGAATTTCAGATCTACCAATGAGAAGATGTGGTCAGATGAAACAACAGAGTTTGATGCTCTCCTGAGTACACATACTCTGTCAAAATGAGACCTGCGGCAGTAGAGTGTTACCTTTGGGTATATTAAGTAATCTGAAGAGAGGTTAGATTTCAGAATCTTATAAAGAAGGGTTAGGAGAAGAGGGCTGCAGTGTTCCTTAATGTGCAGTCAGTTAGCTCTGGTTAGGCTAGTTCAGTGCTGCTCACATATTCAGGAATGCAAAATATAGCTGCAGGTTCTGTTAGGATTTAGAAGTCATGCAGATTTTTAGTGGAGGCATTAGCTGAAAGGGGAAGTCATACTTCAGTTGTGGCTGTAGGATTCTTTTCCCAGTGGCAAACATGTTACTGAAGGTAAGCCATCTAGAGTTTGCAATGGCCAAAGAAAATATGGCAGATTTTGTTGTGTTTTAAAGTCGTCAGTGTGAGTAGCTCATAGGTTCATAGGATCATAGGCAAGTACTGGGCTACCTGCCCTTGTAGGCCATTTTAGCCTAGCCAACTTTCCTTTCAAAGGTGAGAATCAAACTTTGTACCTTGTGTTTGTGAGGTAAACATCTTAATCCCTATACCAAGAATGCAATCAAAGCAAATGCTTAGATATTTAAATGAAGGAACTAGTTCAACCAGATTGTTTTGCTAGAACAGAAATTTCAAAGACAGTGGTAAGAGGTTGTAGGATGAAAAATGTACCAAAGACTATTTTTTTTCAACTGTGAAGGAGATTGTTTATTACCAAGTCAAAGAAAGTTTCTGAAAGGCCTGTTGACGGTTGACTAACTGCAAAGTAAAAACCTACAAAGCTAAAGTCAATTTGACCACAGATGAATACAAAGAGGTGAGAGATTGAGTTCATATGAGAGAAATGATGAATATGCCAACCAGTAAAGGACAAAGGAATGAGCCTTGATGGACATCTGTGCTGAATGTAGCAGAAGGCAGTGAGGAAGAGCCCATGTTTGACCCTAAATGATCTATGAGAAAAACAGATTCAAACCAGGAGATAGTCCGAGAAGAAAGTGAGCAAGGACGACAACAATAAGTTGGGAATAATGATTACAATGATCAAAGGCCTTAATTAGATCAATGAACAGAGCACCTGTAAACAGACCTTCATCCGTGGAGGTAAGCACAGTTCCAATGATGGAGGACATTTCAGTTTGGGAGCTTCTACCTTGAATAAAGCCATGATGATATTAACACAAGATATGATATCGGTCTGAAATTTCTGAGGCTTGCTGATAAACAGCATTCTTGAGTAGTTTAGCAAAGGCAAGCATACGAGAGACAGGTCTATACTCTAAAATGTTCCTAATGGCGTTATGTTTTCAGACAGGAAAATTAAAAGCCCCTTTTGGGGGGGGGGGGTTGTCCTTGCACAGAGAAGCTGAACAGATAATAGACAGGGCAAGAAAAAAGAAAACTATTATGAAGCTTTGGGAACCAAGGCAGGATCCTATTACCCCAGGTCTTCAAGTCTGGAAAGGTTGTTGAGCAACTTTTCAAGCTGTTTGCAATAAACTTTCCTAAGACATGTAATGGTAGAAGGGTAGAAATAAAGATGAGAGACAGTAAGGATAAATATAATAAGGATAAATATAGATAAGAAGAATTTTAGTGACTATTTCAGAATTATTTTTTAAATTATTAGGAGGGGGGGGTAACATTTGAACACAAGTGTACAGAAGAACCAGATTTTCCTGTAATCAGGCATCTTTCCAGGAGGAGTTCAAAAAGTAGCCTAGTGCATGTCCTTAGATCATGGCTTTAGATTTAGATGGCATTTCCAAAGTAAACTTGGAGATACCCATCAAGTCATGTGAGTTATGTTTAAAGGAAGACAGTGAATTAAGATAAGAGTATTGCAGAAGTTTGGTAGGCACTGGGCTATTAACCTGTTTCTCCACCACATTTTATCTGCTTTGGAAGAATTTGGTCCCTGCTTCTAGTACTACTGAACATACAGAAGATCCAGGACAATCAGGTTTCTAATGGTGTGGCAAGTGAGACAGAGATCTCCAGTAAAACGTTTACAATATAGTGAATAAAGGACAGAGCTTCCAGCCTCTCTTAACAGCTCATGAACTTTAGTGCTAAGAGCTTTTTGTTTAGGAACCTTTAGGCCAAGGACATTGCTGGAAAAGGTCCACAGACCAGTTCTCTTACCTTGTCAACTATTTATTTGCACTTGTTTATCGGGAAACGTCTGAATGGGCCATTAAAACCCCCCCGCTTCAGTGAAGACAAAAATACAACAAGCTTAAAGACAACACAATCAATCAGTTATAGATAAAGTGGAGAAAAGTTATATGTATTAGAGTACATAACACATGAAAGAATCAGTGCAACCATTAAACATGGTAGCGTAAAACATAGCAATACAGGAAACGAAACATAAATAAATCCTGACTATGTAGCAAAACAGTAATAAATTAAGATTCATATGCAGATAATGTTAAATGAATTAATTAAAAATAAAATAAACAATTTGCACTACTTGGAGTAAAATGGCCACCAATATAAAATACTATACTGTTTTTTTAAACTATTAGCATATTTTCTGTATTGCAATAACAAGGTATAATTTTGGCACGTAATGTGATTTTTGTACTGCATTTCAGCGGTTACTAAAGTTTGAGAGCTTGTATCACACCACTTTATTTGCCTCTACCATTTTTTAGGGTAAGAACCCAGATGTTACATGATGTCAGAAGCTGCTGGGTTTGAGACATGGAGAAACTATTCACTTCTGGTAAATCTCCCCCTTAAAGTCAATTTGTCTGAAAGCTGAGAATTGTGGAAACAAACATTCAGTTTTTCCTAACTGAGAATAGAACTGCTAAGAAGCTTAAGACACAAAGTGATGCACATCTCTATATTACAGAGGAAAAAGAGATTAAAGTATAGATCTGTGTTTTGAGATGGAATGAAGGATAACACAGCTGCGCTGAAACAGCAGTTCCAAGTCTACTGCAGTCAGAAAAACTATTTTAGATATTCAGCTTTTCTTCAAAAGGGCACAGGGTCCAATGTAATGTACAGATGTATATCCTATATGTTTAAAGAAGAAAGCCAAATACTATGAGTTTGCTAAGTTACATATATCAATGGTACAAATACAAACAAATATTTCAGGCACGGGCAATAATGCCCTTCGAGCCTGACAATATACCAAAAGAGTCATTCCCATAATAAGTGTCCAAGTGGTTCTTAAAATATCTAAACTAGTGCTTACTTTAATATAATTTGGTAGTCTAGTCCATGCATCAGCTATTTTCAGAGAACCAATCTGTATATCACTCATTCTTATATAATATTTTACACAGGTTGCCTAATAATTCTCTACTCTTTTTGAAAACCGCAAACAATTGCACAGGTAGTTGTCTCTAAATGCCATATATACCCGAAAATGGTCTGCTCTTAAATATCTTTGAGATACTATGCAAATTCAGCTATTTTAGTCTTTCATAACTTAAATTTTCACATCCATAGATGCCCCATGACATATTTCCACTGTACTCTTTTCAATTTACTCATGTTTGCTTTCTTACAAGATTTCTGTAATGTTATTCCATACTCTAGTTTGGGTTCAGTATAACTTACAATTTCATAATTTCTCATTTCCTAGACTTTATAAATCTTTTTATACAAACTAGCAGTAACCAATTTGTTGACATGATTAGAAAAACTCAAAGCTGGATCTACCCATATACGTAGGTCCTTGAATGACTCTACAGTTTTAATCACACTATGATGTATTAAATGCTCATCTTCAGTCTATATCCCAAATCTTATATGATTAGTTGTTGATGTATTTATCAATGTATCATTCCCCTGCGCCTAAACGGTCAGTTTAGAGATTTTTTTTGCAGACATGCCCTACCTGTAACACCAGCTTACCCATTTTTAAAGTCATCTGCATATTGACTGTAGAATACCTTAAATAAAAAAAAATAGATCTGAAAGATACAACCTAAACAAGTATGGGCCTAGAACAGAGTCCTGTGGGACATCCTGACTGTAACTAGAAATTCATCTGTCCAGTTACTGTACAACACTTACCATGTCTTTATTTATAAGCTATGCAGCTATCCATCTTATCAAGATTACATGAATATCAAGTTATTCTAGTTTACTGACCAGTGCTTTTTTATGACTGTATCAGATGGTGAAGTTAGATCTATACAAATCACATCACAGCACATTTTTTTACGGGGTGGGTATCGCATAATGGTTAAATGTCTTCACCTTATAGACACAAGGCACAGGGTTTAATTCTAAACTCTGTTTATTGGCTAGACTTAAATTGCCCTTCAGCACAGTTACCCTAGTTTTCACCAATGAATTATGAACATTTACAGCTATTACACTGTTTTAGTGCATCATGTTACAGGTGGTGCACTTCTATTTTACGACATATGCATGCTGATATATGGATTCAAGTCCCAACTTCTCCAATTCTGACAATTTATCTAAAATAATCTTCTCCGTTATTTTTCCACAACAAGAAAGTAAACCTATGGGTCTGTATGACTTTAGGTTTATCATATTCCATTTTCCTTTAAGGATAGATTTAACTGCATGTCTCCAATCTTGAGGAATCTCCCCATACTTAAAATGAACTGGTGAATGCCTGATATAATGGTATTGTAAGTTCATGCTGAAGGGTTCTGAGGTTACAATTATTAATTCCATCTCCTCCCTGTGCTTTGCTTGGGTTCAGATAACATAGCCCTTTTTCAATATAATCTAATTTCAGTATCTGCAGTTATCTGGATATTTATTAGGACAGTGTATTGCCCTCTTTGTGGAACCAAACTGCTTTGCATAAGACTTTGATATCTGTTGTCTGAAAATACATTTTAGAATTTACAGTCAATCAATTGTGTATGTTTCTACTCCCATCACATTTTAAGTATCTACAAAATGGTGTAATCTTGTGCTCAATATCTTTAAATGTTCGTTGATTTTTTCTTGATTTTTTCTTGATTTTTGTCGCACACCGTGTTTTAATGTGTCTGTCCCTTAGAATGTCTGCTACAGTAAAAACACGTACACCATGACAGAATGATTTTCTAGTCATTATTCTTTAATCATGTTTCACAAATAGAGCCAGTCTTGGGGGAATGTAAGCAATTTTCCAATTAAAAAAACTATATTGCTAATGCTCCTTGCATTATCAACCAAACACGGGTACATAAAATGTTGCTATTTGTGAAATGGTAAATTTCTGACCAGGCAATAATTTGTGTTAATCAAATGTTGCAATATACCTGCAGCAAAAATGTTCTTCCCTCGTCTTGGCAAGTGCACAACATCCTGCCTAAATACAAGTGTGCCCAAAACTATGCTTGGATGTTCTACACACTTCCACTTTTTAAAATGGGCCTTTTTTCAAGTATATTTACCTTCAAAAATATTTTAATTCACACTGACCTGACTCTCCTTTCTATATGTCATATGTGCAAAATACATCCTGATATCTCTACAAGACATTTCATCTAGGACAGGGTTGTCAAACTCATTTACCCCAGTGGGCACATTTCATCAGAGTCTACAGTACATGGGCCAGGTAATAATCAGATCTAGACCAGTTAATTAGGGGAGTAATATAATAATAATAATTATGATAATAATCATAACAGTAGTAGTAGTAATAATAATAATAATAATAATAATAATAATAATAATAAATGATGATGATGATGATAATAAAGAAAGGTCAATTTAGCCAAGTAAACCAAGCTATTTACCTTAATTTCTGGTACTACTGCTCCCAGAAACTTGGCACCTCTTAGCTTGCGCAAGTGCATCAGTGTTTGGCACCAAGGACTGAGTATTGGCTACCTTCAGTGCTGAGCTGAGATGTTCATCAGTAAGTCGAGACCCAAGTCGAGGCTTGTTCAAGTACATCACAGAAAAGGTGTTTCACAGACATACGTACAGCCAAACATTAACAATCTTTGAAGCCAAACATTTAATTTGGGAATATATGTTGGCCCAACATACTGATAAAATGTGCCAATATCAACACTTGAAAACTTATCCTTTAACTCTGAATTACACTGGAGTTCAATTAGTTCTAACTGAAACTGTTCCGATACCTCATCGGCACTAACAAAGAAAGGGTTGCGGAAAATAGAAAAATCCTTCAAGGTTTTTAAAGTCTGCAAATCTTTCTATAAATTTATTCACTAAGTTGGAAATTATGGTACAGTACTTCTCGGTGTTGACATTACCATGAAACTCAGGTGCATCTTGCAGGAACTTCAGAGCTGGAAAGTGTGCAGTATTACTTGCTGTTAGTTGGCGTTCCAAAAGTTTAAGCTTCAACTCAAAGGCACGAAGAGAGTCATATAAATCAGTCACAAATTTGTTGCAACCTTGTATTCAGGTAATGCCATGAAAGCTAGATGTTGAACCCATTCATAGTCTTTCAGTTCCTGCACATCCCTTCCTTTCTCAAGCATAAACCTCTGTACTGAACTTCGTAATTCATAAAGTGCTTCAGCATGACTCATCGGCTTAACCAGTGAACATCAGTGGGATATGGAAGACTGCGAGTGTGAATTTCTTCCAATAAGCTGTTGAACTGTCTATGGTTCAGACCTCGCACACGTATGAAGTTCACTGCCTTAATAACATCCATGACATGATCAATCATTAATGTTTTAATACAAAGCAGTTCTCTATGAATTATGCAATAGACATTGTGAATTTCATGGTCTGAGTTCATAGCTTGTAGTTTTTCCTTTAACTCTGTTGCCATGCCAGCTTTTCTACTAACCATTTGAGGTGCTCCATCAGACTCACAGTTTTTGTCCAGTCTACACCTATTTTATCTAGTGCACTTACCAAACTCACAAATATATCAACCACCGTTGTTGTTCCCTTCAATGGTACCAGTTCTACAAATTAACTTACCTGCATATTGTCATCTACACCACGTATATAAACTGCAAGTTGTGCAGTGTCACTTACATCTGCACTTTCATCAATTGCTACAGAAAATGCTACAAATTTAGCAATTTTTTTCTTTGAGTTGACTGTTAGAATTAATGAATTACCAGGAAATCTTATTTGCAACTGTATTCTTGACAGACTTATATTTGCAAATGTTTGATGTTTTACAGGGCAAATATCTTCCATGGACACCAACATACATTTCTTTATAGAGTTCCCCTCCGAAAAAAGGCTTCGATGACACAGCTGTTTCTTGTTCAATCCTACAACTTGCCTGAACAACAGCATCACTAGCTTGATGAACATGTTTAAACAGTAACTGCTGCTTTCTGAGTGACTGTTCTAGCTCCTTAATTTTTCCTTCACATATCTTACCACTATATTCATCATACTTTGAAGGGTGAAAACTTGTGTAATGCCTGCAAATGTTATATTCTTTCAACACAGCTTTGTTTTGCTTCAAATCAAACAAGCTGATTTTCCATTCACTTCAGCAAAACAGTACAAGATTTTCTACTTTTCCTGCACCACAAGAGGTTTTTCATCAACTGTTCTTTTCTATGAAAACACGAAGAAGGCACTCAAAAGTATTTTTTTTATATATAGTTATATAATCTCACACTCCAACTGACAAAGCAAGACTAGTGCTCAAACACAGATTGCTCTATGACACTATACCTACCCAAAACAATAACCAAAACTGCTGCAATTCAATCAAAAGCACAGGACTGGCCACTACAATGACTACAAGTACCTGCTTATTTTTTAAAACAAGCCTACATTTAAATTTGTGGGATGTATTCCGACTATTCCCACACCAATAATTTGGGGACACTTATTTGCTGTGTTTACTGCCCGTCATGGGCCGTTTGGTCCCCCCAAACAAGACGGACTGTAACTCTCTATGATTTGTGAGGAAAAACTACACATTTTATGAAGAGCAGACCAAAACATGAGGCAACTATCTGAACATTCTGTGAAATTCCAGACAGGTGAGAGGTACATTTCGGACAGGGACAGTGGCAATGAAGAGACTGTTTGGGTGAGCAATCGGAGTGAGTGAATGCATGTATGAATGTTGAAGAGACTTTGTGGGTGAGCGATCGGAGTGAGTAAATGAGTGAATGCATATATGAATGCTGAAGAGGCTGTATGCATGAGCGAACGGAGTGAGTGATTAAATGCATGTATGAAAGCTGAAGAGACTGTGTGGGTGAGAGATCGGAGTGAGTGAGTGAATGCATACATGAATGCGGAAGAGACTGTATGTGGGTGAGCTATCTGAGTGAGTCAGTGAGTGAATGCATGTATTAATAAACTGATGGCATGAAATTGGACAGGATGAGAGTGTGAGAAGTTGTTGTTTCATGTAAGGATGCTTGGCTGTTGGCCCTGCTGTGCATAGGAGGGCAGGCGACTCTGGGACTAGAGGCGGCAGGCCATAAGTGGGAGTGTGGTGAGCCACATGCGGCCCACTAACTGCATGTTTGACTCCCCTGATCTAGGTAGTCTGTAAGTTTCCTACTAAAAGACAGGGAGTCCTTGAAGATGAGATCATTTGTACCAACATGAAAAGAAACCTGTTCCACATTTCCATACATCAAGACATTCAAAGGCCCTACTCACATCCTGCATGCTCCTGGCAAGAACACTATTTGATGTTCATTATCATCTCTGCAAATGTAAGTATCAGTTCCTTTAAGAACTGAATCTCCAATTACTAGTAAATAATTTCTGACCAGCTTTGAAGAATCTCTCACTTCCAATTCAGTAATGTCTGCTCAAGTGTTACAAAAGAATGATCTTCATCACCAACAGTCTTATTAAGCTCAATGATTTTTACTTATTACATTTGTAAGAATACAATTCTTATTCAGCTGCTTTTGTACTTCCATGGCTTGAGCCAAGTTGTCAGCTTTGGTCTTTTTCCTCTTTTTGTTACAATAATGTTCTTCAATCCTTCCACGTTCAGCTAGGATTTCTTCCCTTTAACCTGCCCCTCGTCAATTTTTACTAAATTCTCTGTTGGAAAAATGATTCCATTTTTTGCAGACTGAATGTTATTTAACACACAAATTATAGGGGACAGGGAATAACAACAATGTGCAATTAGAAAACAAATCAGTGTCCTTTTTAGTATATATTCTCTTCATTACAGACCTAAATCAGTTTATTCTTCCATCTTATTTGTTGTGCACTTCTTACTGTCTTTTTTATTTTCCTCTACATGCTCTGAATCCTCAGATGACTGAATACTAGTGTCCTGAATTACAAAGTTGTGTTCGGTAGTATCATCTTTAACTGGGTTGCGTGATCTTTACTGACAACAAATACTTTCTTTCCAAAATGTGTTCTGTTTGCACTTTGCCTAATATTATTTATCTCCTCGGTTCAGTCATTAATATGTGATAATTTTCCTAGCTGGGCCAATTGCACAAGTACAATCATCATCATCATTAGTAAGTCTAGACTTATTAGTAACAGTTGTAAGCAAGTCATCCAAATTTTTATTTCACGAGGAGCACAGATCACCAATGTTATCAGGTGTTACTTTTACATATTTATAGCATTGGGTACACTGTGCAAGACATTTGTGCTTTAACAAATTAATGGCATACTCGTTTAAGGAATTCATTTTCAGCTATAAATGAATAAAGAATTCTAAAAGAAAAGAAAAATCAAAATCAGTAACCACAGAATTCAAGGAAACAATTACTAAGTTTAAGTCAACTTCTATGAAGAAATCACACAAACAATATGCAACTAATCATTAAGTACACTGAGACAACCTTGCACAAAGGGAACCAATTCATAAAGTCCTTACTCTGACCTACAATACTAGTTCCGTGAGACATACAAAAATGTTGGCTGTGCTTTGCATCATGCAGGAGCTTCTACTCACTATCACTCCTCAGTCTCACCTTGTTAAAACAGTAAAAATCAAGAGGTAAAAAAATAAAACAAATCACTTTGCACAAAAGTACAGAATAAAATAGGCCCATTGAGAAATGCATGATGAGAATTCTAAGTAGATGTGTCTGTTCTACTATAACGGATGTGTTTTTCTAATATTTTCCCTACCTTTAGCACCACAGCATGCTGTGGCTGCAGCACCATGAAGCACTTTCCCCTCCATTGGTTTGCATAATTTGTGCCATATTGTTTATAATTTCCTTTGTAAAAATACATTTTTTCTTTGTTGTCTTGCTGGATTCATTTAACATTTATCCTTGTGAAGTCAGTGCATGGATTAGTGTTGTGATGTGTCGACAGACTTTAAATGACGGGTACCAGCACATGCCCAGTGCTGCATCCACTATTGCTCTACGGATATAGCCCAGTGTTATCACTGAGGTGGCATCAATTAATGATATATAAATTTACTTGAAATGTGATTTATCAAAACAATTGGAAGTTTTTTTTCTTTGTTGTTTTTTTTAATGGTCCAAATAAATAAGGAATGGCAAGGATTGAAATGCATTTCCACGCTTAACTCACTAGATGCCTTCATGTACATAGAAAAGTCAGAACAACTCTCAACATTTTATTTATTTTACATTTGACTGGGAAAGTCTGACTGGACACATGACAATTATCAGCGGAGGCCCAGGGAATAAAGCTCCATTTACATATGAGAACAAAAGGTGCATTCTTATATATGAACAAGTTAATAAGGATGGTGGTATATACATACAAAAACAGGTTTACAAACATAGGTAAATATGGCCAGTTAGTACAGGCTCATAGTAAGATAGTAGTCAGAGGTATCATAGCCATCTCTTCATACCGTATATTACATTCTATACACATTCAATACATGCAGTATATTACAGACTTATACAGATAGAATACATACAGTACTTAGCAGATTTGTAGATAGTTTTATAATGTTGTCTTAGCTTATAAAAGCAGATAGTTACATGTGAGAAACTAGACTTGATATTATCGACAAATGTAGATATTTCCTGTAATTCGGTCTTTACCCAGGGGTGAGACAAGAGCATAGCCAGTTGTTATTGAGGTGGGCTTTTAGTAGTTTTTTGAATTGTGTTGTGGCGTTATTTGATGTTAGGTGGGTAGGTAGGGAGCTCCAGAGTTTGGAAATGTAGCAGCTAGAGAGAGATTTTCCTGCCTCACTGTTATGTTTGGTAACTGCAAGGAGGTTAAGGATGCTTGATCTCAAGGTTCTTGCTGTGTTGTGAGTATGTATTAGATTATGGAGGGCTGGGATTTTATCTGAGTGATGGTATAATGTATGTGCTAGTGACAATTGATTGAGTTGAAGTAGTTGAGGGAACTCCAACCAGTTCGTTTTTTTGAGAGATGCACAGTGGTGTGTTCTATATGCTGATTCAGTTGCAAATTTAGCTATCTTATTATAGCAGGTTTCTAGTCTGTGTAGTTCTGTTTTCTGGAGGTTGGTAAATACTGGGGATGCATACAGGAAGGTGGACAGTAGATGTGTCCTGGCTATTGTAGTTTTGGACAGCTTGGAGAGAAATTGCTTGTTATGATAAAGTAGCCCTAGTTTTTTGTGGACCTTTTTTATGGTTTGGGCAATATGCAAGTCGAATCTTAGGTGATTGTCTATTTCCACACCTAAAAGTTTGGTCTGGGTAGTTGGGGTAATAACAGTTTTGTCATTAGAGGTGATAGTGAAGATATCTGATTGGGGGAAGGCTCTAGAAGAGGTGAAGAAAAGTAATTTGGTTTTAGCTGTGTTAAGAATAAGCTGGTGGTTGCTAAGCCAGGTTTCAGCTTGTGAGAAGCATTCTTGTGTTTGGGAGTGGATGTGTTCGAATGTTGGGGTGGCACATATGATTGTGGTGTCATCTGCATATTGAATTATTGTGGCTTTTGGCATGGAGAATGAGAACTGATTGGTGAATAGAGTGAAGAGTAATGGACCTAGGATGGAGCCTTGTGGGACTCCTAGGGATACGGGTAGTAGAGAGGATATTTGGTTCTGCCATTTTACAGCCTGTAGCCGACCTGATAGATAGCTCGAACCATGTGAAGGAGGAGAAACTAAGTTTAAGGGTAGACAGTGTATGGAGAAAGTTATTATGACCAACCATATCGAATGATTTAGATAAGTCTAAGAATATGGCAGAGATTAGTTATCCATTGTTTCTGTACTGATTAATGTTATTAATGAATGCTAGCACGGTGGTGGTACTATGAAAGGGTCTAAAGCCAGTTTTTGGATAGCAAATTGTTTTCTGAAGACAATCCATGAGCTGTGTGTGTATGACCAGTTCTAAGATTTTAGATAACAGTGATAAAACAGCAGTAGGACGAAAGTTGTTTAATTCAAAGGAGTTACCTCCTTTGTGTAATGGTATAATATGGGAGGTTGTGGGGTACTTTGCACTCGGAGATGGACCTATTGAGGATTACAACAGGGTAGGCTATATCTGGTGCAGCTATTTGGAGGTATTCTGAGGGTAGGTCATTGGCAGCCAGAGTGGTGGGTTTGAGTTTTTGGATAAGTTTCTGAATAGTTTTGATTGATACTGGCTGAAAGGTAAAGTGGGAATTTTTAGTTTGTTGTTCTAGTGTTTCTGTTGTAGTTAGCGTGTTTAAGGTGGGGGATCTGGTGCTCAGTTGGTTATTTTCTAGGGCTTGAATTGTCTCAGTAAAATATTTAAGATAAAAATAAACCAAATTGCAGTAGTGCAAAGGAGAAATTTAATAAAAACACACATATGAAATAAAACAAAAATCATAAAAGATGCTCTACTGCAGTTTGGTTTATTTTTATCTTGGTATACTTCTACAACCAAAATATTTATTAAACTGAGTGAGGATGTTAGCATGGTTAATCCCAGTTGTAGGTGAGGGGGTTGTAGTTTTCCCAAGTTGCAATACAGAGTTGATAGCAGCCCAGAACTTCTGAGGGGTTTTTACATGTTTTTCTTGTAGATTTTGGTAATAGTTGATTTTGTGTATTTTGATGCATTTCTTGGCTTTATTCCGTAATTCTAAGTATTTTTGTTTGTCTAGTTGGGTTTGTTTTTTGTGAAACTGGATCCATGCTTTGTCCCTTTCTAAGAGACTAGATTTAGTGGGTTTAGTAAGCCAGGGTGCATATTTAGCTTTCATTCTTGTGGTTCTAAAGGGGGCATGATGGTTTAAGATCAACAATACAGATGGAACATTATGGTAAGACATAACTTCTTTATCTGATATTGTTAATCCTCGTTCACTCCTTACGTATGGGACAGAGTCCCCAGCTACCTCTAATTCCTGGGAGGCTCTCATGGAAGGACATTCCTGAGCACCAAGAACCAAAAGATGCTCTTCCCCTGGAGGCTAAATCCAATTTGTAATGATTAATGAAAGTATGAGGCATAGCCCAAGTTGCAGCTGCACAGATGTCATGTAAAGAAGCTCTGGCATGGAAGGCAGCAGAAGTTGCCACCGACCTTGTCGAATGAGCCTTCATGGTAGTACGCAATGGGATATTATGTTGTGTATAAATGAAGGTCACACAGTCTTTCAACCATCTAGCCGATGTGACCTTAGCAACAGCAGATCCAAATCTAGGTCCAGAATAGGCCAAAAATTACTGGTCAGATTTACGAGAGGACCTAGTCCTGTTGAAGGAGAAGCGGATTTGCTTGTGAATATCTACAGTATGTAGGAAATGCTCTCCTCTGTTTGAATGATTGGGAAAGAAAACTGGCAATTCAATGGTTTTTGAAAATTTTAAAAACTTATGAAA